>NC_038241.2:36365376-36396472 GCF_000004515.6 Glycine max
TAAGGGGGGGGAAGGGATTTTCTCCAAGTTAGGCCTTTGGGGGGGCCAACTCCAAAAAATGATAGTTGAGAAATTGGCTGCCACGAGAGGAGGGAGGCCCCAATACCAAGGCAAAAAGGGAGGTATAGTACCGAAAATCATTATTACGCTTGGGGATCACAAAGTTATTAACAAAGATTAACCATTTTTAGGAAGAGCGGCCAAAGGAAGTTTTTTTTTCTGGGTCATCATTCTTCAGTTGTTTTTTTAGATATATACATAATATTAAAAAAAACTTTATAAAAACAAAATATCTTGATATCCGCCCTATGTATTCTATCTTTATCAATATAATTTATTTTACCTACATTTTTTAAGCTTAATTGTCATATGCTTTTAAAAAAAAGGTTTAATTATCATCTAATATTATTAGTTGATTAATAATTTACTTTTTCTTTTTAATTTCCTAACTAGTGCACGAACATTGGTTAGTGGAACCTATAAAACAGCAAGTTGGTGGACTAGGGACTAGGAGGGCGAGCAAAAGTTATCAACCCTCTTGTGGTCATAATTTTAAAATCCAGACTAATCGATTTGATCATGAACCGATGATTTGATCGAGTCAGGTTACATAGAAGAACAGGTTAGATAGAAGAATATTTATGTAGTCAATTAGGTGCAACTCAATGTGATCTGCTAAGCCAGTAAGGTTGAACTAGTGACCCGATAGAGTTAAATCGTTGACCTAGGTTGGGGTCATGTAGTGTTTTATTTTAAGAAAAAAATTACTCACAAAGGCATCATTTTACCATTAATGACTAAAAAAATAAAGAAAGAAAAGGACATACTAGCATTTAATTGTCTCATTCCTTTGAAAACTTTAAAGGTCCTCAATCTTTGTCATCAACAACATTTCCTCCACCATAAAGCTTATGAATTATGATATTTTCTTATTAATGTGTTGTCTGCCATGTTTTCTTCATTTTATGTTTTCTGTTTGGTTGCACATTTGATTTTGTTGTTGTAACGTGATTATTGATTTGGTTTCAATATTACTTATTCAATATGATGTGTTTAAGCAAGTATTATGTTTAACTGTTTTAGGTACTTGATATTGTGAATCTAGTTATGAATAATAATTTTTTTGGATTTTATAGTAAGAGATGTATAAATTTTTCATTTTTCTAAGATTGACAAATTTTGTGAATCAATTAGTAATTTAGTAGTTCGGTCATTGATCTAGTGACACAATATCTTCATCGGATCTATTTTTAAAACTGGCTGTAGGGATCTCAATCAGACACAAAGCCGAAGGGAGACACAAAGCTTCGTGGAGGGAAAAATAATATTTGTGGAGATACATGCTTAAAAGCTACTTGCTTAATTAAATAAGTTGCAGGTTATTTTACTTTATGAGGACTACTGGTTTTATTTTCCTTTTGGTTAGTTCAAGAAACATTGGGATTGGATCTCACAAATTTAGAATAGCAAAATTAGTGAGATTTGTTGCATTGTGAAGAAACACACGCTTAGAGAGCTCATGCAAATAGTGCAGCCGGTTTTGTTGCTGCTTGTTAGTTACACCCTTCTTCTCTTTCTAACTCAAAATGCAACACATCTTGTGTTGTGAGAGTTTATATATATATATATATATATATATATGGAATCAAAGATTCTATCAGAAAATTTATAATAATTAATAAATTTTATTCAATTAATTGAGTTAAATCTTCTTATGACATTATTATTAATAAAATTATATTTATTTTATTAGAAAATTAATAAATAATATTTTTACCCGAGGAAATGTTCCTCTTCATCATTATAGAATGACAAACTCTCTTTTAAATATTTAACGCAAGTTATATATGCAGATTCATCGAAGGTAATATTCCTACTTGAATCTTATAGGATCAATATCAAAGTTTCAATAACATATTTTTTCTACAATTATTTAATGTGATTATGTATATTTCAAACTCAAAATTGATTAAGTTAAAATAATTCGCCCGAGCAAATAATCAGATAATCAGTTGAATTTGCACCACATAGATGACGTAACTATAAATAGGTGAATGCTACCCAAGCTTTATCTTATTAATTTATTGAGAACAAAAAGGTTGTTTTAATAAAGTGTATATATGTGTGTTTCTCACTAAATAAAACGTTAAATGGATATTGTAAAATAGATAGGTTGCACAAGTTGTCCTTGTATTTTTATAACACTAAACATGAAGCAATTGAGAAAATTGGGAGGGATTGACCACTTGTACTTCTACGTCCTAACACGTCTCTCGTTTCAAATACATGAAAATAATATTAATTATTAGTTATTACCAGATAAAATCTGTACTGATTCTTATGTGGGATTCTTTTCCACCTAAGTAGAAACTTTACGGATTTTGTGTAAATGTTAGCAGAAAATGCATGTATTATTTCAAAAAATAAGTATCAAATATAAATAACAATTTATCATTTTTTATATGACAAACTTTCCTTTTTACTAAACACCTTATTTTTAATTTTGTTATTAACATTCCTAAAAAAACCGTAAATATTTATTTTTCTTATTAGTCATA
Source organism: Glycine max (assembly GCF_000004515.6). Taxonomy (NCBI): domain Eukaryota; kingdom Viridiplantae; phylum Streptophyta; class Magnoliopsida; order Fabales; family Fabaceae; genus Glycine; species Glycine max. The sequence goes on from NC_038241.2 coordinate 36,367,935, forward strand.
TTAATTTTATAATAAAAATGACGCAAAAGTATTTAATAAAATTGTTATAAAGTTTCATCTAACAATAATATATTAATATTATTAACATTTTCCAGATATATCTGTTATGTTGACCCTTGGACACCATATTCTTTTTCAATATACATCAATCATGAAACTAATCTACACACATAATGAGTAGGCTATTCATAAAAGATTTGTGAGGATAGTGAAACTAACCCAAACACATTATCATGAGTAGGAATGTAGGATATAGACGTCTTACGTTTAATCGGTACGTAATCGCACTGTGGCACACAACATGTGTGTGAGAAATTTCTGCTAAACTTATTATATCGGGTAAATTAAAGAATGCTTCCACCTTCAGATCTTTCCATTAAGGGATATACACGCAGGATTAATTTTTTTGCCAGTTTTATGTTAAACCTATTATATCGAGTAAATGACACAACCAGCTCTCATTTTAGTCCCTAGATTTAACGAAATTAAAATAAAAAAGCTCCTTATATTGATGTTGATTACTCCAATTAGTTCTTAACTCATTCGATAGTATTTGAGTTTGATTTTTAATTAAAATAATTATTAATCAAATTTTATTTATCACTCTAGATTAATCAGACTCTCTACCAAAAAAAAAATCTCCAACTTTTAATTTTTTGTCTCCATCCCCCCTCATAGTTTCAAGCCTTTCGCATTTGGGGTGTGAGGAGGATCCATGAGCCATGGCGCAATGTCGTTGGACGGTGTTAAATAACAAACTGGAGGTGGGACCAATTTGAGTGAGTTCATCAATTTTTGGGGACTTCTTTTTAACTTTCTAAATTTAGGGAATGGAATAATAGTGGGTTAAAAATTTAGGGAACAATTTGACTATTTTGTCTTGATTTGGAGCAAAAAATGGTATAAAACATGTAACCTCTTACACATTTTTTTAAAAGTTCTTATAGCATTTTTATATAATTTGGGCTAAATTATATATTTAGTCTTTTATCTTAATTTGATGTCTTATCTTTAAAAAAAAATTAGCACTTTATAGTTTAAATTTAGATTAATTTGATTTTTTTTCAATTTAAAATTAACATTTGTTAATCATTTTTACATAATCATAGTTAAAAAAACACCATAAAATAATCGTTACTAGTTTAGACGTGTTTTCACACATGCAAAGAAATTTAAAAAATTTCATGCTCAATTTCTCTCTTATGGTTTGATAAATCTTAAAATTATTTGAGGAATTTTGTCACCATGTGTTTCAATCAATATAGTTAAAAATCAAAGGATTTTATTAAAGTATGAGTAAAAATAAATATTTTCATGCCGCAAATTTAAATTTTAAGTGTATCTTATGCTTTCATGTTATGAATGGTATCGTTCTTCTAGATATTTGGTAACCAAAATACCATACTTTTGGAATATCTATTTCGTAATACATTCAAAAGTAATTAAAAATATATATTCCAAAATACCTTATGATAGTTATTATTCATCCATAACACCTATTCCACAACCAAAGTATCATATTTTTGGGATCTCAATATAAGTGTTCTAAAATACCATACAGATAGGCGTAATTTTTCATAACACTTATTCTATAACCAAAATATTAAACTTCTAGAAAAGTCTATTTTGTAATTTATTAAAAAAATAATTACGCAACAAGCGATCCAAAATAAACAATGAGGGGTATTTTAGACGTCAAACCTAAATTTTAAGTGAGAAGGGAGTGTAGGATAAGTTTTATCGGGTGCCGGAGGATAAGGCCTACCTATTATTATAGGTCACAATTTCTATTTGATCGACTTTGGACTGATCCGCATTAGGCCCATAACCCATTTTGGACAGACCAGTTTTAATGTTTTTTTAATTTACATGTACTGATATATAGTTCTTAAATTAGTTTCTATTCTGTCAAAGGACTATAAGTTTTATTATTATATTATTATTATTATTGCTATTATTATAATAATATTATAATTTAATCACTGTATTATTTAAATAATTATATTACTATACTTTTCGTTTAATGAATAGTTAAATTATAGTCTTATTCATCTGGTCATTGTTTATGAAAATGAAATAATTAACTTTTATATTTAATTTCTTTCTTTTTGTAGTCATGTAGTTATCTTTCTTATTTTATTTGAATTTTTGCCTCAAATCAAATTAATATTTTTAATTAGTTATCCAGTCAAAGAAAAGATTAGTTTCCTCAATTATTTTAATCAATACTCACATTTCCTTGATTTACATTAAGTATAATGAGATGTTTGACTTTGTAAATTATTATTATTATCTGACGGTCATTATTATTATTTTCTACGATTATTTCATTAATTAAATTAACTTTTAAGATATTTTTAAATAAAAAATTAGATGCATTTTTTGCATTTCTAACTTATTATTTTTACTGCTAATCTACATATATATTAAAACTGTCCAACACCTTGGGCATGTCTTGTGTCAGTAATTCCTTGATTATAGCAGTTGAGAAATTAAATCATATTTATAATGATTAAGAAGATATTTAAATCTGAAAATGACAAGAAGCTAGCTAGTTATAACTTGTAACTACTGTCTGCACGGCGATAAATTATTATACGTGATCGGCTGGCCTTCTCAAGTCATCAATTGCCTTCTGAAGTCTAAGAGCGGTTTAGATGCTTAATTACTGGGAATCTTCGCTAACTTGGGCCTCTATTAATATTGTCTGCACTCTAAACTCTAAATACTGAAGTCTAAGGCGCTATTTTACGGTGTTTTGTTTTTTAAAAAATTATAAATAGTTTTAATAACAAGAGATTAAAAAAAAAGTTTAGATTTTCACATTATATTTTCATCTCACTTACGGTAAGTTAGCAGCGTAATCAAGCATCGTGGTGTGCTGGTGACAGAGTAATGCGTTGCGGTGGTTCAAGTTTGGATCCGCTGGTAAGTACGTTTATACGAATTTGTGAATGTCCTGAGATGTTCATCGCACCGTAGCCATGTGGATTTGTTAACTTTATGTTCATTTTTGCTCCAACATACCATGGGAAAGTTGCAGCGACAGACTAAGGAAGGAACAACATTTTTCCACATTTTATTTATATTAATTATATTCTCGTTTGTAAACAAAATATAATATAATTTTAGTCTTATAATTTTTTTTGACAGATTTTATTTGTCTTATAATGTGATTTTAATTTTTCCATTTTCTATTGATTTTAAAATTTTCAAAATGTTAGAAATTTTTAAAATATTTCTATCATCACTAAATAATTATGTGATATATATATATATATATATATATATATATATATATATATATATATATATATATATATATATATAATATTATTACATAACATGTCGCTTCAAAATAGTAACTAATACAACATAATTATATATAAAATATATATACCATGTTATCATCAAAAAGATAATAAAAACTATTAAAAACTTATAAAGATTAAAATTAAATAAAAAAGTTTAAAAGATAAACCTAAATTAAATCATATTTATAATGATTAAGAAGATATTTAAATCTGAAAATGACAAGAAGCTAGCTAGTTATAACTTGTAACTACTGTCTGCACGGCGATAAATTATTATACGTGATCGGCTGGCCTTCTCAAGTCATCAATTGCCTTCTGAAGTCTAAGAGCGGTTTAGATGCTTAATTACTGGGAATCTTCGCTAACTTGGGCCTCTATTAATATTGTCTGCACTCTAAACTCTAAATACTGAAGTCTAAGGCGCTATTTTACGGTGTTTTGTTTTTTAAAAAATTATAAATAGTTTTAATAACAAGAGATTAAAAAAAAAGTTTAGATTTTCACATTATATTTTCATCTCACTTACGGTAAGTTAGCAGCGTAATCAAGCATCGTGGTGTGCTGGTGACAGAGTAATGCGTTGCGGTGGTTCAAGTTTGGATCCGCTGGTAATGGAGTTTTGAAGCAAAGACACAAGCTAAATTTGAAATGTATGGTTGAAGACAGAATGGGAGAGGAAGAGATTTAGATTTATTTTACTAATAAAAACTAATAATTAATATTAGTGGATAAAAAAAAATTAAAATGTATAATTTTTAGTCTATAATGCTTTGTCGCAATTCTTAATATTACAAGAAATTGTAGGCACGTGTAGTTGATGCAGCCGCAAGAAAATTTGTTTTGAAAATAGGAAGCTGACAAACTTTAAACCCTTTTGTGAGAAATGTAATATACGATTTAAATTCAAATTCAATTAAATAAATAAATTATTAGACGAATAAAATATGGGTGAAATACAGCATGAGTCTTGACTCTTGAGAATACGGGTGTATAGGAGTTCCACTCACGCGTGTATCCAAATCAACCCAGATAATTTGGGTTAGATTTGGGATAAATAATTATTTGTGCCTTCAATATATAAAACGATGATAAATTTATTTTTAAAAGATAAAAATTTAAATTTAAAATTTTAAAAGTAGAAAAATTTGACAAATATATTTATTTGTCAAACAAATTTGTAAGTGCTTTATATATTCAGTGACGAAAATAATTATTTATCTAAAATATAATTTAATCTTTGTTTTCTCTCATTTTTTTATCGTCACAAATATAATATTACAATAAACACTTAAAAAATAAGAAAACAAATATAAGTTATAACAAAAATTATAATAAACATAATATTAATTAATAAGCATAATCGGTCTATTACTCTGAAATTTTTAATATGACAATATCTTACTCAAAATATGAGATTTAAACAAAAATACACGATCATTAAGTTAATTTTTACAAAAAAAATTAAACTCAACTTAATTTTGTCACTACCTAATGTTGTCACAGTGGAAATTTTAGAACAATAGACAAATTATATTTATTATTATGTTTGTTCTAAGTTCTAACTTATATTTGTTTTTTTAGTGTTTATTGTAATATTATGTTTGCAACAATAAAAAAATGAAGATTAAATTATATTTTGAATAAATAGTCATTTTTGTCCATGAATGTAACACATAGGTTTTTTCATTAACTATAATGGACGAAAATTAACGAGTGAATGAATTTGTTGCACCTTTTTTCATTTTTGAAGACTAAAATTTGAATTTAAATATTTCGGAAACAAATTTATCAGTGATTTACACATTTAGGGACGGAAGTAATTATTTATCCTTATATTTTTTAAGAGTTTTGATCAAATTCGACCTAATTCAATCAAATTCATTTATGCACAGGTTGGGTAATGAGTTTTTAAACTCAATCTAACTCATAATATATGATTAAATTATTTATTAAATATAAAATACATTAATTTTGATCTAACATAATTTATTGAATCATTAAATTAAATTATCCATGATTTTTTTTCTTTTTTAAGTTATTTTTCATCCTTTGCTTAATTTTGTTTATATTTTCTCATGCTAATAGTTTAATATAGTATTTTATTTTTATCTAAAACAAAATATTATATTAACATTAAAATTATTAATTCTATTAGGTAATATTATCACAATTTAGTTTTTTTTATCACATTTAATCATTATATATTTATATAACTTTAGACAAAAATAAATTATTATTTTAAATAATTTTAATTTTTATAAAAATAAAAATTTAACATTTAGACCCGTTAACTCAATCTCATCCAATCTAATTATAATTAATTTGATTTGAATTCGATCCATTAATAAAATTGTACAAAATTCAATCCATAAAATTAAAATTGGATAGAATAACCGATTTAATCAAATACCACCCAACTACACCCGGAAACACCCAACTTGACAACAACCACTCTCAACTTGGTTAGTAGGTTTGCAGGATTTGGGCGGGTAGGTTAGTGCAGGTAGGGCCACTACCGGAGCAGATTATTTTATCCTTATTAATTGTGTTGTTTATATGATTTATAAAAATCAAATATACAAAAAAAAAACAAAAAAAAATACATGGACCATTTAAGCTTTTTACATTATTTTTCCAAACGTTAGAGTCAGACCGGCCTAATAACAACAAAGTAGCTAAAGTTTAAATTTCAGGTTGAATAATAATATAATATTTATCAATTAGTTTTATAAAATAAAAAATTATACATATTAACAAAAATATCATATATGTTGATAAAAATACCCAACTTATAACTTTTTTTTTTATAAAAAAGATCTCTTAAAATTTAATTAGAGTTGTATTACTGAATTTGAAAATAAATGGGCCTAAAAAAAATTAAATACAACCGTGGTGCATTACAAAGAAACATCCAGAGGTAAGACTTTCGACATAAATAAAAATTGCCATCCAGTACATTTTAGTAAAAAACTCAACTATATATTTTACAAGTTTTTCAATTTTCATTTTATAAGTTCATCACCACCATAAAATATCATGTTGCTCGTTGCATTGGCTTCATACGTCATCCTACTCACTGCATCGCCTAGTATCAGACTCGATGATTTGTTGGTCCTGCAAACATCAAACCACAAATAATCAAATAACGGCCAACATCAAGAAGATGGTAAGAAAAATTTATTGTTGCACCCAACATTGAAAGGCGCACAGCATTTTATGTTGAAACGTGATCGACCTTCACATGTTACAATTTTTTTGTCTTGTCAGAGATGCAGCTGCCCAGGTTGCCTGAAACTATTGGTATTGTATTAGAGCAGGAGTTTGTACATTAATTAGAGTTTCTCAATATTATTCCTCCCTTTAAGAATACGTGATATTTTAGAGAAGAAAAATTATTTCAAAATGTATATTTTATAAAATTAATGTTATATTAAATACTTTTTAAAGCCCTCCTAAATAAATATTTAATAGGAGTGATGCATAAGGAAAAATATATATTATTGAAGATGGCTCTGATGCATAGTTTTTAAGGGGGCCTTGAATCGATTACATTATGAACGTGATCCATGTGTACAATTTGATAGTGAAAACAGAGCAAAATAATGCCATGAGCAATTTACTAATTGGTCATTGTTCCATTTGCATATATTACCACATTGGCATTGAAGAATGAAGAGTGGCCTCTTTGCTAAGCCGACCTCGAACATTTTTCTATTTATTTTTATATAATAAGAAATTATAATAAATAAATATATATCTACAATTATATAAAATTTAAATGAAGAATAGTTATAAATAATTTAAATTCTAATATATTTTTTTAGCAATTGGTAATTTCATTTTTAAAAATATTAAAATTTAATATAAAGATAATGATAAAGTTAAAAAGATGTAGGTTTTAAAAAAAAAGATAATTATTAAAATAATATATATAGATAGAGATCAAGAAAGAAGACTTTTAGATAGTTGAAAGAATTTTTCAACTAATTAAAAGGTAGTATGATTCCATAAAAGAAAAAAAATACTAAAAATTTCTAATTGAAAAACTGGTGATATGTTATAATGTGAAGAAAAATGTTTATATGATTTTTCTAATCACACGCTCCAGTACCTTCAATAAAAATATAAGGTGATTTTATATGATTGAAAAATGTTTATTAAAATTATTAAAACTAACAAAACAAGATATATGTTAAGTTTCTTTCATAGTTTAATAAAGTTTACTTAAAATAGAAAAGCATGGAGAATGTATGAAAAGTGAAATGAATAGTAGGTGGCTTGTAGTCTTGTTTGTGTCTCTTCCTCAGATACAATTACACCTTGCACGTTATATAATGGGGTAGTCTCCGTACTTCATCTCCATCAAATCCTTCTATAGTCATACATTGATATCTTTGATGGCAACGGCAAATGCAGAAGCATCCTCATTCCAACAACTACCCATGAAATCCCACATTGCTGTACTACCTAGTCCAGGCATTGGCCACGTCACACCCCTCCTAGAGCTCTCCAAGCTCCTGGTCACACACCACCAGTGCCACGTTACCTTCCTCAACGTCACCACCGAATCTTCCGCAGCCCAAAACAACCTCCTTCACTCCCAACTCTCCCTCCAACCTCCACGTCGTCGATCTCCCACCCGTTGACCTCTCCACCATGGTCAACGACCAAACCACCATCGTAGCCCGTCTCTCTGTCAACCTTCGAGAAACCTTGCGTCCCCTCAACACAATCCTCTCACAACTGCCCGATAAGCCCCAAGCCCTAATTATTGACATGTTCGGAACCCATGTTTTTGACACCATTCTCGAAAACATTCCCATTTTCACTTTTTTCACTGCCTCAGCACACTTGCTCGCCTTTTCCCTCTTTCTCCTCAGCTGGACCGTGACGTGGCGGGCGAATTCGTGGACCTTCCGAACCCGGTTCAGGTCCCGGGCTGCAAACCCATCCGAACGGAAGACTTGATGGACCAAGTAAGGAACCGGAAAATCGACGAGTACAAATGGTACCTCTATCACGTGAGTCGCATGACTATGTCAACCGGTATTTTACTCAACACGTGGCAAGATCTAGAGCCCGTCACGCTAAAAGCATTGTCGGAGCACTCTTTCTACCGCAGCATAAACACTCCACCGCTTTACCCTATTGGACCGCTGATTAAAGAAACCGAATCGCTGACGGAAAACGAACCGGAGTGTCTTGCGTGGCTCGATAACCAACCCGCCGGTTCGGTTCTGTTTGTCACGTTCGGGAGCGGGGCGTTTTGAGTTCGGAGCAACAAAATGAGCTGGCGTGGGGTTTGGAACTCAGTGGCGTGAGGTTCGTGTGGGTGGTTCGGGTGCCGAACGACGCTAGTGCATTTGCTGCGTTTTTTAATGCGGGTGGCGATGATGATGCGACGTCGTATTTGCCGGAAGGGTTTGTTTCAAGGACTCGGGAGAGGGTTTGGTGGTGAGGTCGTGGGCCCCGCAGGTGGCGATTCTGCGGCACGCATCTACGGGAGCGTTTGTGTCGCACTGCGGGTGGAACTCGACGTTGGAGAGCGTAGCAAACGGGGTTCCGGTGATCGCGTGGCCGTTGTACGCGGAGCAGAGGATGAACGGGACGACGGTAGAGGAGGATGTGGGAGTGGGTGTGAGAGTGAGAGCGAAGAGCACTGAAAAAGGTGTGGTGGGGAGGGAGGAGATAGAGAGGGTGGTGAGGATGGTGATGGAAGGGGAAGAAGGGAAGGAGATGAAGCGAAGAGCAAGAGAGTTGAAAGAAACCGCGGTCAAGTCTTTAAGCGTCGGAGGACCATCCTACGAGATGCGTGCTGCAATGGCTAATGTTTGCTTGTTCGCAACAAAAAAGCAGTGCACCAAAAAGCCCGTTCAGAGGGTGGATCATGAAACTGAAGTCAAAGGTTGAAAATTAACCAGCGTGTTTTCGCGCGCGCTCTTTTGCCGAATCTTTCCTACAATAAAATAACCGTCACGTTTGGCGGTTTCGGCTATAAATAAGTAAATTTTTTCTGCGTGTTGTAGTAACTGGGAGTAGGTTTGGTTTAATTTCCCTTAAAGTACTCTTGCCACCTAGGCTTAGAGGTTAATTGGGCTTGCTTCTCCAAACCTTAGTTTAGCCATCCACATTTGTGAAAAACAATAAATGCCATCAGCTTCCTATTTTACCCCCTCATCATTTCCCAACTCCTCATAGACTTGGATTTTCAATGGTCATCGGATGGTGTTCGAAGGAGTTTCTGCTAACTCATATTGTATTTCGGTGTCCCTTTGTTTGCTTTTCGTATTCGTTTCAGGATCTGAGTAGAATATTGTTGGTCTCGTGTGTTTTGCAATCTGGTCAGGTTTGCTTTGGATGAGGTGATTTATGGCTATTTCTATACCCTCTTTTGTTCTTTGCTTTGAACGTTTGTACCTGTTTTTGGGTACCTCTGCCACTTCTTGCATTTATTTATAATATATTTGTTTTTTCTGATGAAAAATAAATTGGGATGCTATTCAAAGAGAGCCTATAAAAAAATTATATTAACATTATAGTATATATTTCAGGTTGTACTCCTTTCTACACTTAGTTTTTTCATACTTATACACTTGGAAATTATGAGATTGTATATCCCTTTGGTCTCCTTAGTTGTACCAACAAGGATCACTTCCTTATATTTAGTCTGTTCGTGTTTATGCACTCGAGATTGTGGGGTTGTCTCTTGACCTCCTGAGTCGGTTTCCACCCTTCAATTTGATCGGAGCTTGCCAATTAATACCCTCAAATCCGGACCGACCCTCTCATATTGCCAATTGAGCACTCCACTATTCACGTTGCTCAATCCTTAACCATTAAATGACTTTAATCGATCATGATGTGTGCCTAAGGATCTCAGGATAACAGATAGAATCATGTATGATAACACTTGCAATAATATCATATTGGTAAGTTATGATGTATCCCTATATAATGCCAATGCTTGACCTGGATGAGATAGATTACGCTTAACACTTATGGTCTCGGACTAAATCTCCTTCTTAGGCATGATCCAGTTACAAGAACACATACCATTTTCAATAATTATGCATTTAAAAGTATTTTTGATAGTATTATACAAACAAATATCATTTCATCAAAATACTTTTTTGAGTGAAGAAATATTCTAACATAAATGTGTGTAAACTCATTTTTTTAATATCAAGCTTAACTTCAACTTTAATCCAACACATGCAATGGAATGGTTGTAATAATGCACTCAATATTCTAAAGTTCTGTCCCTAATTTGACTTTAAATAAAAGTTTACATAACCTTTTTTTAAATAATAATAGTAATAATTATAATGCACTTAATACTTGATTAACCAAGTGAGATTTTTTTTTCGAATTCAAGTTATTTAAGTAATTTATTTTTTTTAAAAAAAGAAAGAGGAGTGTACTTAATAAAAAATTGAAAGTGGATATAGTAAAACTTTTTTTTTCTTGAATTGAAAATCAATGAGCTCGGCCCATTAGCTATAATCAGACCAAAATGAATTTGTATCTCAAGATTAACTCACACTTAGTCACCACTACTTTGTTATTTCAATTTTTGTCTTGATAGTTTTTTTTTTGGCTAAATTATTGTTTTTTTCCTTTAATTTATTTTTGAAATTTGATTTTGTCCTTTATTTATTAAATGGTTTAATTTGATTATATAATTTTTAAAAACATTCCATCTAAATTGAATCTAATGACGTTATTATATGATCATGATTATTTATATAAGATATTTTTGACGCTTTAAATGTTTAAAATAAATACGAAAGATTGAATTAAAAGAAAAAGGTTACTCATGTTTTTACTATCCAAAATAATTAAATTTAATATCTCTTTAATTTTATATAAGTGTTACAATGTGAGTGTGAGAAATTACTTTTAAAAACTAAATTCACTATTCAACTTGAATATATACTTCATATGATATCCAAGTGATCAATAACATCGACATTTTGATATTTAGGGGGTGTATTAGATTAAGATTTCAAAAGATTTTAAAAGACTTTTTTATGATTAAAAAGTTTTGTGGTATTCAATCAAGACTTTTATAAAATATAAACAAATTTTGTAGTATTCAATTAAGACAATAAAGATTTTTTTTTCAGGGCAACAAAATCTGTTGGTATTCAATTGAGATTTCTTACCACTTTTAAAATGTCTTTTGGTATTCAAAAGTAAATAGATTTTGATGGATTCTTTTGTGGAATGGATTTTGAGAGACTTTTTAGTTAGAAATACACATAAAATACTCCTCCAACAATCTCACCCAAACCCTTGAGACTTTTCATAATTTTCCAAAGACTTTTTCTTCTCCTGCCAAACAAGACACAAACCACTACCAGGTTCATTCTCTTACAACTTTTCAATCAATTTTACCTATTTTTTTAATGGCAATCGATAGTCAATATTGTTCATACTATATGTATATTACGCAAATCAAAAGAAAATGGTGCTGTATATGCTTCAAGATTTCGTATTCATATTGTTTTCAACGTCCAGGCAATGAATATGCATCAAAAGAATGGCAATTGATATGCATCAAGATTTCATATTGCTTTTTTTTTAGTACTGTATATGCAAATCAAAATAAAATTTTTTTTTTTTTTTTCTGTTTCTTCAACTTGTTTTTTTACAACGTCCATTATTATTATTATTATTTTCTTGTGTTATTATTAAAATGTTAATTATTAATGTGTTATTATTATTTTTTTGACAGCGTGTTATTATTATTATTATTGTGTTAATAATTTTTTAATTGTTATTGTGTTATTATTATTGTTATTTTGTTAATAGTTTTTTTTTAAATGATTTTATGATATATGAGTATTATTTTTATGGAAAATGCTAACATGTGCCCTTAAGACACTTGTTAGTGTATTATGTATAGAAATTTTGTATTGAAAGTTGTGCAATTTACTTTTTTAAAAGTAAAAAATTGTTATTTTTAAGACATAGTTACTATTGGAAGTATCCTTAACATGTACCCTAAGTGCGCATGTCGTTCTGATGAATTTCCAGTGGAACCTACTGACGAGTCTTCATCTTCATCTTCAGTGTTACCAAATTACGAAGACAATGATCATGAACCCATTGTTCAAACACAAGAGCAGGAACGAGAAGATGCTAATATATGAAGGACTAATATAGGTTCAGATATGTGGAGAAATGCTAATAATTAGGCGAACATGAAGTGAGAATCACTTTGTTATTATTTTTTTAGGCAATAATGACTTTGTTATTAAAAGGTTTAAAATTTCTATCGTTTTTATTTTCTTTATTCAAACATTATAATTTATTTATCATCTTTTTCATTCACTTTTGTAACTTCCGTTATTTTTTTGTTTAAAATGTATTAATCTTTCAAAATCTTAAAAATCCATAAAGTACTTTGAAATCTTAAAAATCTGTGTTAGAAATCCATTAAAATCTTGGGTTAAGAATCCTGATTGTAAAAAGTATTTTAAAAAAAATCTTTTAAAATCCCACAAAATCAATACAATCCCACATAATCTTTTAAAATCTTCAAGATTATTTTTGTCAAAATATTCTCTCAAAATCCCAATCCAATACACCCCTAAATATGAATTTTCAAGTAGCCGTAAAACCGGTCATCGAAGAAAATCAGTTGGAAAGAGTGACCTAACATTATTCGGCTTCAGTTCCCGCACTGACCATTATAGATGGGAATTCTCTGCAATCACATTTTTGTGACTGCTTCAAATTCTGGCCATTAAAATTAAATTATACGTTATACATTAAATATCAAAACAAAATATAAGTTGAAAATTTTTGGTCCGTTAGATGACAACTGCATACCCTGAACTACAGTTGAAAAGGGTCCCACAATTACTGCAAGAGTAGTATTCACAAATTCAAATTTTCGTGTCCGTTTAATATATTTTTTATCACTCTATTTTTTCCCAGAAGGAAGTTGCACCAAAACCAACACACCGAAACCAAAAGTACCAAAAGCAAAACAAATCCGTATAACCCAAACCTAAGAGAGATTCCATAGGACAATTTTGTGTCCGCTGCTAAATCTCTTCTTTCTCTCCTTTGTTCCTCTCCTCGAAGAACTCAGATCACTACCACCAGCAACTTCCCCGAGTGTTGTTTTTCACTTTTTCTTCTCAGAATCCACTCTCTTCGCCAGATCTTGCTTCCAGGTGCGCTTCTCTTTCCCCCCTCTTCTGTTGTCTTTTACGGTTTTTAGAATTCATTTTTATAGATTACTCTGCCATTTGCATTAATTTAATTTTCGTTTGGTGTTCTCCGTAATTCATGAAAATGTCACCTGTTTTCTTAATTGTGGAGCATTTTGGGGATATCCCCTCCCTGGTTGCTTATACGTTGCTTGCGGTGATTATTAGGAGAAAAGCACGTGTGTGTTTTTCTTGCTTATTGTTTATTTTATTTTTCCAACAATTTGGGGTGTGTGAATGAAAATGCCTCTATAATAGGAGATTCAAGTTGACTAACTGTTGAAATTCTGGGGTTATATGGGAAAAGGAAAAATTGATGCGACTGACGTGTTTAGATTGTGACAAAATGTATCCACATGATTTATAACAAATTATGAAGTTGTTTGAATCTATTTTCTCATTATGGAAACACAACTCCTTACTTATGGTTCTAAACTTAATAAATCCCTGCACAATTAATGTAGGTCAAGTAGTACTAATGTAGTAAGACTAAAACAGTAATAGTTTTGATTTCTAACGCTTCCCTTCAAGTTGATGCTCACTAAGATCTTCGTCTGTTACAAATAAGCACACTGAAAGACAATCCTAAAATTTTAATGTTTTCTCTATCATGAATAGTGCTGAAGAGAGGCAGGAAAGACATCATAGCAAACACTTAATCACTGCTAGAGAAACAACAAAACATGATGACTGGGGGTGGTTGACACTTGGCAGTCTGAAGAGCTGGTCAGAATGTTGCATGGCCAAGGAGGAGGGGAAACTGATGGAAAGAGGTGCTGCAGAAATTTCTTGACAAACAATTATACACTTCAAGGCATAAACTCTCCAAATTAATTAGAAACAACATTTGGAAGTGCTTCAAACTTCAAGAATTCTGGAGCTTCAAAATTCAAAAACCTTGAATACTAAATATGGCTTGAAAACAGCTTGTGGTTGGAAGAGAACACACCCCAGTTGTAGGGAAGCATAGCCAACAGGGGTGAAATAAGTTCGCATTTAAGGCAGCCCCAAAGAGGCCGCAACTAAGGCAGACCAGAGATGACTGCAATTAAGGCAGTTTTTCAACACTTCTCCTCATGTTCAGGGCTACCGGCCTGGAGTGTGGCAAATGCAAGTGGCCCAACAATAGATCTAGAATAGGCTCTGGCCCAACAACATTTTTATTTCTCTGATGTTTGAATAATACAGCTACTGATATATAGACAAAGAGGAATAGAAATCTGCTGTAATGAGGAAACAAATCAGGAAGCAATGAATAGCCTATCATCTTATCATAATTCAGATTTTATTCAAATCTGACTCTAAACACATTTATTACAAAATATTTTTTATCTCGTACAATGGTGTATTTTCCTCCTCTCTTTCTTTTTTTTTGAATCATTTTCTTGTTCCATTATTAACATGTTTAGTTGTTCTTTGTACTTTGTACAGGGACTGCTTTCTTATAACAATTATCTTTGCTTCTTATAAGGAGGGTACATGGCACTGGCTGACTAGTGAAGAAGAACGGCCCTAGTGTATAGTTTTATGAGCATACAATTAGAAAAGTTTGGATATAATGGGAATCGGTTCTCGAAGGTCTAATCTTCATAGATGGCTAATATTGTTTATGCTGTTTGTTTTATTAAGAAATTTTTTATCTTCTATTTAACATCAGAAAGTCTGATCGATTGACATTTGCATCTTGTTGGCTGCAGTTCTACCAATAGAAAACCAAGTGATAGTATGAGGCTTATTATGACAACTTTTGTTGGAATAGTTTTTGGCTTCTTTATAGGAGTATCATTTCCAGCATTGACTACAAAGGTGCAGACTTTTAGCATCTTCTTGTTAGGCATACCTTGTCCCTTGGCAATTGATGATAAAATGTTGTTGGACTTAATAATGGAACTCTAATGGTGCTTTAACAATTTGCAGTTGAATCTCCCATCCAGCTTGCTTCCCGCCATTGATATTTCTTACATTCAAGAGAAATATGCAGGTGGCAATGCACCGTCTTTTGTGAAGAATAATAACAGCATCTCATCAAAGCATCAATTAATAAATGATACATTGAAGGTACACATCTCATGTCAGCCTTGTGCATGATATTAAAGTTGCTGGATTCAAGTTAATTTCTGTACAACTTCTTTCATTGAGAAGGAAAAAGATTTAATTGAATAATGTAGTTGGAAGAGGTTTCATAATCTCATCAAAGATTCATGTGCATTATTTGTTGAATGAAGGATGGTAAAGAAAGTGGGATGAGTAAGTGGGCCAGATGAATGAAGTAAATTTTATCAATTGATGTTAGTTTACAATTTTAAGAACCATGCTTTAATGGGTTGTAGTGGGTAGGCTCTTAAGATTAAGTAGATGGAAACTCGAGTTTTTGAGGAAATGAGGTGCTGGAGTTATTCATTTCTGTTATTAGTCTTCTGCTTACCTTTTATTTATTTATTTGTTCCAAAGGAAATACTGCTGTAGTAACAAACTAGAGTAAAATTGGCCGGCTTTCTTTTACCTAGATCTTCCTTTCATTTTCAGTCATGCAACAGACTGCTGAGCCCAAATTTATCATCAAGCATTGAGTAATTTTATTAAATTCATAAATTGTAAAGCTCCCTGTCTCTCTCTCTCTCTTGCTTTTACACACACAAACTATTTCACCATCAACAATCTAGAGAAGTTGAAATGTAGAAACAAAAATTCCTTATGAACAGATACAGGGTGCTTTTATTAATTGCTAAAATATTGATTCAAATGTAAGAAAGAGAGTAAGAAATTACTGCTAGGGTGATGTTGCAAAATTGGAAAAATAAAATAAGATCAAGCACACGGCAACAATGAGAATCAGAAAGACTCGTGCTTCTTTTGTTAACAGCTTTTGAGTATTATTTTGTATTATTTAATATTGGGAAAATGGTTTGTTAAAGGCTGAATAATGATTGCTGCATATTCTCTTGATTCTCTGCATTGCAGATATGGGTTCCATCAAATCCAAGAGGTGCAGAAAGATTACCTCCTGAGATTATTGAAGCTGAGACGGACTTATATTTGCGTAGATTGTGGGGTCAGCCCAGTGAGGTGTGTATCCTAAAAGAATTTTCTTTTTTCTTTTTTTTTATTCTATTTTTGGTAGTATATGGGGGTTGAAACATAGAAAACATGTTCTTTTTGCATGCATAGAAAAATACATCTAAATACAAATTATGGTCCTGCTACTGTTGTTAATAAACTTGTTAAAGAAGACTTACATGCTTTCACCAGATTCTTTGTTTGTTTCGATGAAGTAAACTAAATATAACACCCCAAATCTAAGATTGATATAATTTGGGAAAGAATAGTGACATAGAAAATTTATGTTGCTTGCCACGTGCATTTTTTCTTCGAGCTTGATTTTTTTTTTCTGTTTGTTATGAGGCCAGTCTGTAAATTTTTGGACTGGAGAGGCCTCTGATGTTTTTATTGCGGTATATCATCTATATACAGAGTATTTGATTAAGTTGCTGCTTGCAGGATTTAACATCAAAGCCAAAGTACCTTGTGACTTTCACTGTTGGTTATAGTCAGAGATATAATATTGATGCAAACGTGAAAAAGGTCATCTGTTAGTTTCTTTTTCTTTCTGATGCATAAGCTTGTGTATGACTGTATGGGTCTTTAAACTAGCTCCATTACTTGTAACAGTTCTCAGAGAACTTTACAATAGTTCTATTTCATTATGATGGCAAAACAACTGAATGGGGTGAGTTTGAGTGGTCAAAGCGGGCAATTCATGTGAGTGTCCGCAAACAGACCAAATGGTAAGAATCCATTGCGCTCGATCGTAAATATTGGATGACAAATTTTCCTTGCAACTTTTACCATTATTATTGTTTGCCTAACTAAAATCAAAAGTGTTCTGCTTATTCATCTATGTTATGATATTAAGCATTTAATTATTTTCCCTCCTAGGTGGTATGCCAAGCGGTTTCTGCATCCTGACATTGTGGCACCATATGACTATATTTTTATATGGGATGAAGACCTGGGTGTTGAACATTTTAATGCAGAAGAGTGAGTATTTATTGTGATACAATACACAGTTTAATTTTGATATCCATGTAAAGTATTACACTATCATCCTCATTAAAAGATTTTAACTTTTAAGTTAGTTTGTCATCATCTAACTTTCCATTGTGGTAATACAAGATGTGATTAGATGATAGTGTTAGAAACTTCTATAATTGATAGTGGATCAAAATAAATAAAAAAATGTATATTTATATACCTAAGGATTTATTTTTTTTATTTTACTCATGAAGTTTGATATGCTCTAATTTCTATCACAGATACTTAAAACTGGTGAAGAAGCATGGGTTGGAGATTTCACAGCCTGGTTTGGAACCTAATAAAGGATTGACATGGCAAATGACAAAGAGAAGAGGTGATCGTGAAGTTC
Organism: Glycine max; assembly: GCF_000004515.6. Taxonomy (NCBI): domain Eukaryota; kingdom Viridiplantae; phylum Streptophyta; class Magnoliopsida; order Fabales; family Fabaceae; genus Glycine; species Glycine max. The sequence continues at coordinate 36,385,895 of NC_038241.2, forward strand.
ACAAGTAAGACAAGAATCTTGTGTTAGTTTTCTTCTGGTACTTGTTTTGTAAAAGAATGTGTACTAACTGTTTTTTTTTTTTTTTTATTTCTATTAGAGAAACAGAGGAGAAACCAGGATGGTGCAGTGACCCCCATCTGCCTCCTTGTGCAGCGTAAGCATCAGTTGAAGCATTATTTTTGTCTTATCTACCCATACCAAACTGTATCCAATTATGTTATGTATGCAGATTTGTTGAGATTATGGCTCCAGTGTTTTCACGAGATGCATGGCATTGTGTGTGGCATATGATTCAGGTTAAATGTTTACTCTTTATTCTTTTTTAAATATCCATTGGTTGTTTAATGTCTGTTTATGCACTCGTTAGAGTCTAACAATTAATTATGATTGTAACATTCTGGGCATTTCAGAATGATTTGGTCCATGGCTGGGGCCTTGATTTTGCTCTTAGAAAATGTGTTGAGGTGAGTTTGTTGTCTCATTACTTAAATTCATCTAATTTCAATTTTTTTTAATTGCAATTGCTATGCTATAGAACATTAAACTAATATCTCTCACTATCATGTAGCCTGCCCATGAGAAAATTGGAGTTGTTGATTCTCAGTGGATTATTCATCAAAGTGTTCCCTCACTAGGGAATCAGGTAATTTGTTTTCCATGATTATTACTGTTAGATTTAAATAGTTTTACTCATATTGCCGATGTAAGATATGTATGTTTTTCTTTGCTTTTGTAGGGAGAATCACAATCTGGGAAAGCGCCATGGCAAGGGGTATGTTAATGTTATGCATGTTTCATACAGTTTTATTCGTCTCTCAAAAATTCATATATACAAGTTTTCTATGCTGTACCGAACCATGAATAGGCCTATATGTAACATTTTTCTTGCATAGTTGTTTAACATTATAACTCTTGATTTAATTTGTCAAGAAGCTGTATTACAATGGATGGAGCTGTTATTTTATGCAAATACTTTTACTACTAAATATGCATGCATGTTGATGAACCATGCATGGTGTTGGTGGCAGGTGAGGGAGAGATGTAAAAGGGAGTGGACAATGTTCCAGAGTCGGTTGGCAAATGCAGAAGACGCATATTACAAGGCCGTGGGAGTTGATATGTTTAACTCGACTACTCCTTAGTGGGGACAACGACGGAAGTTTGACTTGTACACAGCCATCACCATAGTTCGATTTTGCATGATGTATTATTTTATTTTATTTTGTTACTTAAGTTTGTGACACTAGTTACTTTCACTTTTGAGAGTCCTAGCTAAGGACAAAACAACAGTTCAATGTGGGATTCCAGTGCTGATAGAGAATTAGATAATATATAGGTAAATAAAACTTACTGTGTAAGTAGTGTATTGATTATAATATTCTTTTAGGACCTTGCAGGAATATGAATGCAATGCCAGGTATAAACAATTTGAATGTGACAAGGAAGTTGGAACGGCTTCACATCTTCGTTAAACCTCTAACAAATCAAGTTGAAAAAATATATTATCAAATTAGAAGTAAAACAGAATGGAAAAAATAAAATGAAAAGATAAAAAAAATAATAGAAAAGATGTGTTGTTTAAATGGATAGAAATAAATGAAAAAGTGAAAAATTTTCTTTTTCTTATTTAGATTAGTGAAAATAAATAAATTGTATAACAATTAATTCTTTTCTAAACATAAAATTATTATTTTGCCATAAAAATCATTTATTAAAAGCCAAAATAAAAAAAAAGATAAATGTAAAAAATTAAAATTATTATGTATAACAAATCATAATAGTTTTTATATTGTCAATTAATAAAAAAATTATGATAAATATGATTTTTAAGGTAAATGTAAAAGTTAAAAAGCTTATCATATATAATAATTTATAATTAAATAAAAGTGCAAAAATTCCATTGCCAATGCATTTAAACTAAAATTAAAAAAAAAATCTTTTTTTTTTGTACTCTGATGACAACTTAGAAGTTTTCTCAGATACGAGAGTGAACAAAAATCTTCTTTTTCGTTTTTTTTCTCAAATAAATAATTAAAAATTGATATTTCTATTCCATTTTTCTTCTTTTCATTTTTTTCTCTCTATGTTTTATACTCAAATGAGTCGCCAAGTGCTTTTCCACTATTTCGTGTGGAATTAGAACAGAAAATGGTATTCTACCTTTTCTTGTGATTGTCGTGGCGATGGATTATTCTTTTGGGTGTGGTGTGATTTCCTGGTGTGTGCCTTTTTGAATCATTATTAGTTAATAGTTATTACTCAATTCAAGTAACTTGTTACATTATGGTAGGTGACAGGTCAACGAGGTTCCTTGAATGGTACTTTTCTTTGCTTCAATGATCCTCCAAGTTTGCCAATATTAAGGAGGCGGATTTCTCAATCACGTGTTGGCACACATTTTAGCTGCCTTTGCAATGTAACCACACACTGCTTTCCTTGAAAGATTTCTCAAACCAAGAACTTGGAAATAACGTAGATATCGTCACAACAGAACTTCTATAAGAAAAACTATTCACGTCGATTATTTAAAAAAAAAAAAAAAACTATTCTCCTCATAAGCTAGACATGAAAATAAGAAACAGCAGAGATCCTCAAGTGTGGCTTTCGTGTTTCTGCTGTCTCATATTTTAGTGGATTATCAAAAAATACTGTATACAATAGTATATGTCAGAGAATCCCATTGTGAAAAAAGATAAGAAAGTCCTCTCCATCCACAATTGTACTCAAAATCCATATATAAGGGTTGACGTCATTAATATATGTATGTATATGAATATATTTTAAAAAAATATGATGGATGATTAGTTAAGTTTTATTAACAATCTGGTAGTGTTGACATAATTTATTCAATTCGTTAAGTTTTATTCTTATGATTAAATGGATTGGTTGAATTTATACATGAATAAATTAGATGATTAGTAGATAAACAGTAGCAATCGCCATCCAAAGTTGTACGAATACTATGTTACCTTTTGTAAAGTTGAATTTGTTCGTTGAGTTACTGATGGTACTTTTTTTTTAAGGTAGTTCCTGATGTCATATCCAATAAAATGTGATACAATCTATCTATATCTTATTTATATGACTGAAATACAACTTTTTTAATACATTTTTCATATTGGATGAAATTCATATAGAACTCACAAATTTAGTAGTCATTTAGGAAGACTATCGTAAAGTTCACTTAATAATAATAAAGATCGTGTTGAAAAATTGTGAGTTGCTAGCTCAACAAAGGGAGAGGATCCACCAAGGTTTCAGTATATTTCTTGTATTAGAAAGAAAGTGCAAATAGTTTTTTAATTGCTGAGCTCTAAGCTGGGGATATCAAGTGGTTTTGCATCTCATTTTGTCAAAGAAACCGCATAAGTTACTTGCGGAGGCTATTTGGGGGGAAAGCACATGCGTTACTTAGTTATGGTTCATCTGTTTCAACAATGGCTACTTTTTTTATTTGGTTCCTTGTGTTATTTCTTGGGTCACACTTATAAGGCGTGCTTTCTAGGTGTTCATACTTTCCCAATTGTCACTATATATGTTGGAAAAAACTATCTCATGATGATATGTTACTTTTCCACTTGGATTGTGGAAGTGGAACGAACGCCTTCATAGTGGAAGTATAACTAATTTCATTTGTTAATCCCACTAGATAAATATTTGGGGTGATATTTTCGAAAGTATGATCTCTTTCTCTCATAACATGTATGTGTGTGTTTTCCTTTTGTTCTTCTGAATGGTAATCTGGTTCCATTTATTAAACCATTTGGCTGTCTTCTTTTCACTTTAAACAGGGCTCTATTCATTTAATTAGCATCTCAGTTTCTTATATGGAGGAAACAATCAGAAAAGCTTGGATACAATGGTGAAAGCTACTCGCAGGTCTAATATTTGGAGATAGATACTTCGTGTTAATGGTTATGCTTGTTCTCAAGAAATTTTGTATATGCTATAATTAAAGTCCACAAATCCCTTAAACTAACATAATTTTGCATTTTGTTGCCTGCAGTCTTACTATTAGGAAACCGAATGAAAGTATGAGGCATATTGTGTTACTTTTTGTTGGAGGATTTTTTGGCTTAATTATAGGATTATCACTTCCACCACTGTCAATAACAAAGGTGCAGAGATTGAACATCTTATTCCTGGTGTACCTTATGCTTGAGAGGATATTTCATATTTATTCATATAGTTGATGTTATTTAACTTTATAACGGATCTCTAATGGTGCTTAATAATTTGCAGCTGAATCTACCATACGGCCTGCTTCATCTCTCTTGTATACAGGAAAAATATATAGATAGCAGCATCACATCCCAAGATCAGTTTCCAAGTGATGCAACAAAGGTATGCATCTTTCATCCATGAGAAGGACTTGAAAATTGAAGGGTGTACAGTGATTCAAGAAAGTTAGGGGAAAAAGCATATTTTATTCAATTATATAGTTGGAGTGAAATCCATAAAGTCAAGAAAGGTTTAGCACCTTATAATTGAGCATCGTGTTTCAAAAGTTATTGACTTTAGTTTGGAAGGAATTAGAGATTAGAGATGTTTACTCCCATGTAGAGCTTAAGTATGATCATCAAACACTGTTATTGAAAGCAGAAATGCCTTGTGAACAGAAACAGCGTTGGTTAATAATGGATCAAATCAAATGATTTTCAGAATATATATGGAAGAAAACAAGATATTATTAGAATTTTATGCGGTTATCTGACTAGCGTGAAAAGGAAAATTAAATATAGCAGCGTGAGATCCATAAAGCCTCTTCTTTTCCTCTCCATCCTTTTCTTATTTGTTAATCAATTATAAAATATAATTGTCAAAGGATTTAACCATGATTTCACATTTTGTAACACTTGAAAATATGACATGTTAAGGTCTGTATATATGATGATAAGACATTTGCTACTTGTTTTTATGATTGTCTGCAGATTTGGGTTCCAACAAATCCAAGAGGTGCAGAAAGATTACCTCCTGGGATAGTAAATGCAGAATCAGACTTATTTTTGGGCAGATTATGGGGTCTTCCCAGTGAGGTGAAGTCTACTACAACAGTATATTTATGTGCTCAATGTAGCCACACCCTTCAAATGTTATAAGAAAAATGCAGCTAAACACAGATTAATGTGCTGTTAAACATTATGCTAAGGTTATTTAGAGAGAAAAAGGATAATGCATCGACAATGTAAAAAGTTTTACACAATCATCTAATCACAATCCATCATGTATGGTAAGTTTATTGACTTTTAAATTAATTATTTTTAAGTAATTCAAATTATGATTTATGATCAAATGACAATGCCAGTGTATAGGCATTAAACTTTTTATTGAAAGTGACAAAAAACATAGCTTGGCACATGTGATATTTTTCTTTCTAGCATTATTTTCTGTTTTCTCTTTATTTTGTTCTTTATTAACTTGGACTAGGGGTGCCTCTGATATTTTTGTTGTGTGAGGTTCTCCATATACAGAGAGTTTGATAAAACTTCCACTCGCAGGATTTAACCTTTAAGCCAAAGTACCTTGTGACTTTCACTGTTGGGTACGAGCAGAAAAAGAATATCGATGCAGCTGTGAAAAAGGTTCTCTCCCTTTCTCTTCCTCTCTTTCTCTGCATAGGTTTGTGAACGCGTGTTTAAACTAGATATGCCACTTGAACAGTTTTCAAAGGATTTCACGATCCTTCTGTTTCATTATGATGGCCGAACAACGGAATGGGATGAATTTGAGTGGTCAAAACAGGCCATTCATGTCAGTGTTCACAAACAAACCAAATGGTAAAAATTCTATGCTTAAATTTTCATTGTGGCATATTTTCAGTTAATATTGTTTACCAAACTTAAAATGGTTTGTTATTTCTTTCGCCTCTTAGGTGGTATGCCAAGAGGTTTCTACATCCAGACATTGTGGTACCATATGACTATATTTTCATGTGGGATGAAGACCTGGGGGTTGAGAATTTCAATGCTGAAGAGTGAGTCTTAGATATATGATGTATGTGTATTTTCTTTAATTTTTGCTTTGTTAAGGAAGTTTCACTTCCCCACTAATTCCAATTGCAGATACCTAAAACTGGTGAGAAAGCATGGCTTGGAGATATCACAACCTGCCTTGGAACCTAGTAAAAGTACCAAAGCGGTGTGTTGGAATATGACAAGGAGAAGAGAGCATAGTGAAGTTCACAAGTAAGAGAACCACTTTTCTTGTGCTGTGTTTTAATGTAAAGTGTGTTGACTGTGTATTTCTTTGATTTCTACTAGAGAAGCAGTGGAACCAGGAAAGTGTAAGTACCCTCTTCTGCCTCCTTGTGCAGCGTAAGTAACTGTTAAAGAATTTTTATTTTTTTTTGGCAGGGGTACAATATTTTCCCATCTTTAATGAGCTGATTCCACCATTCTGTAACATGCAGGTTTGTTGAGATAATGGCTCCAGTGTTTTCACGAAATGCATGGCGCTGTGTGTGGCATATGATTCAGGTTCAATGGTTACTCTTTATTTGATTTTTTTCTAATATCTCTATTAGTTATTGAGAACAATTCTTGCATTAGAACTTCATACCCCATAAAAATATCAGCGTGACATTGAAATAATTTTAGATTGTTATTTTAACGTGTTTTGAGATTTTGATTTGGTTATATCTAGTAACCAATTGCTCATACTTAATTGTTGATGATTTCCAGTAAGTTAAGATTGTAACACACTGCTCATTGCAGAATGAATTTGTCCATGGATGGGGTCTTGATTTTGCCTTTAGAAAATGTGTTGAGGTAAGCCTATTACCTGGTATTACTTCCTATGGAACTGATATGCTATATGGAATATTAAACTGATACTTCCTATGTTATAGCCTGCCCATGAGAAGATTGGAGTTGTTGATGCTCAGTGGATTGTGCACCAAGGTATTCCCTCACTAGGGAATCAGGTAATTATTTTTCTATGATCATTGTTCCTATTATGTTTAATTTAATTCTAATTATTTCACTCAAATGCAACTGTATGTATAATACTTATTTGTTTTTGTTATCCTCTGTGCTTGGTAGGGAGAAGCACAAACAACTGGAAAACCGGCATGGCGAGCGGTAAATTATGCATCTTTCATATAATGAAGAGCGTTAGCACATCCTTTTAATGCACTTTTGATTATTGATTGGTTAAAATTTATTAAAATCTACAAAATCAAGAAATTCATTAAGCGAAATATGGGGCAACCTAAAAAATTATACCTTATTTTTAATAAATTTGAGTCATAAAGAATGTGTTACTAATATTTCTTTTCATATAATTAGTAGTTGTTTAGGATCCTCTTTCTTGACCACATAACTTTTTGCTTCTTTTTCTCACATTAGAACTGTTACCTAAATTGATCAAGAAGCAGTGTAGTAATGTTTTGTTTTTCTTAATGCGCTTTGATTCTTAAATGTGGTATTGGTGGCAGGTGAAGGAGAGGTGTGGCATGGAGTGGAGGATGTTCCAGGGTAGGTTGACTAACGCCGAAAAGGGATATTACAAGTCCAAGGGAATTGATTTTTCTAATTTGCTCGTTCATAATTAGGGGACAGCACCAAATTCTTACACATACATCGCCAGCGTTGTTTATGTTTTCGAGATGATTATTTTGACATATGATTGTTTTATTAATCTTGTAAGATAAAGTTTGGATAAATTATTCAATAAACAGAAGAAGAAAAAAACAATTAAGATAAACGAAGGATTTATTTGAAAAAACAAAAGATTTTTTTTACACAATTAACAAATCGTAAATTGCTAACTTATCTATTAAAAAATATTTTTTATTTCTTTTGGAAATATCCATTACAAAATCTTGTGCGTAGGTTATATGAACTTTTCTATTCTTTTCATGTGGCTACATTTAAGCCATCAACACATGATGTTTAGGTCCGGGGAAATTTCTAGATTCATTTCCCAACTCCCCATGGTTGCCGTGGGCAGTGAAAACTGATCCATTTATTTATTTATCATTATTTATAATATATAAAAATTTAACTTGTTCATATCACGCTATCACATCGATAAAATTAATAATTTAAAAGAAGGAGAACATTCTGTAATATACAAGAATTAAACTTATTACGCTCCCACATGAACAATTATGAGTGAGAGGAAGGAGAGAATTCTCGGTTTTGTATTACTATATTAATTTAAAATAAAAAACGCCGATCAATAGCAGTTGAAATATTTTAATAAAATTAATAATTTCTCACATTAATAATAATTTAATTATTTTTAATATTTAATTTTACATATTAAATTAATATGAAAGAAAAATTATTAAATAAAATAAATGTAAAATTTTACACTAATTTAATATTACTATGTAAAAATTTATTTATTTTTATAATTAGTTACTTTAAAATATATTTCTAAAAAAATAATAAATTAAATTCATGAATTTAAAATTATAAAATAAAATAATATAATATGAAAATAAAAAATATAAAAATTAGATATAAATGGATAAATTTAAAAATAGAATTATTAATAATTATATTCAATGTTAATTATTTAAAATAGAACTAATAAACTAAATGTGAATTAATGATAGAAGACTAATAGTTAATATAAATATAAAAAATTTTACATTATTTTTATTGTAAATTTTATTTTATAAACTAATATTTTTAAAAAACTATAATGTATTAATTAAATAATAAATATTATTGGTTTCACTTATATATAAAAATAGTTATATGTAAAAATATATGTTACAAAATTTATGGTATGATAAAGTTAACAATAATTTTTAATTTTAAATTATGTTTTTTAAAATAACTCTTTGTTCAATGATAAAAAAATAAATATATTTTAGATTATTTTAATGCCACATTAAAATTACAAAATGAATACTAATAAGATTTAACGATTACATATATTAAAATAGTATTGAATCATATCAAACAAGATTAATAGAAAATTATTATATATACATGAATGAGTTTTAAGATTGAATTTTATGTAAAATAAATAAATAAACCTGAACTCTATGTTAACATATTTGTGAAATATAATTTTCAATTAAGTTCATCTATAGTCATTTAAATGTATTAACCCTAATTACATAATTTTAATACTATTTTAAATAATAATTTTCACATTAATAATAAATTAAATAATATTTGACAATGTTTAATTTTTTATAAAATAAGGTACATTAAAGTATATATTTCACAAAATAACTAAAAATATTTATAGTATTATATACTGTAAAATAATATATATTAAAATTTTCTAAGGCATTATTATTATTATATATAATAAAATAATATACATTATTATTATTATATATTAAAATAATATAATATAGTATTTGTTTCTTGCTTTTTTTTACTTGGTTCCTTATAAAAATTTATTATTATTTAAAGCTTTTAATAATAAAATTATTTTTAAAATTAATAATATTTATAATCATTGATTATAACTAAAATTGTATTACCGTTTTCACCGTTCATTATCAAATTGATGGCTTCATTTTCTATATAAACTATACTTCAAATGATTATAAATATCCATCGAATTTCTTTCTGGTGTGCTTTCTATCTTTTTCTTCTTCTTTTTTTATTATTATAATATCATTTCTTTCATTCTTTATTTTTATTTTTATGTATAAAAAAAGATACTTAAATATGTTTTTGATCATCATCAAAATTGAGAATTTAACTCCACAAACCAACATCAATGACATGTTTAAATTTTTATTTTCAGTGTTATTTATATTTTGATTTTAGGTCTAATTATTTTTTTGAATGATTTTTTTGAGATTGAATAAACATTTGAATCAATATTATATTTTTATTAAAAAGTTTTTATATGAATCATTTATCCAATACAGTTTGTGAGAAATGAAAATTGAGAATTGAAGATCATATTTAATCAAGTATATCATCTTACACTTTGTCTTTTATCATTATTTTTTTCTTTGCAAGTACCACTCCTGTTATTTTTTCTTTGCTTCTTATGTTATTATATGTTTTTATATAATATCATTTCTTCTATTCTTCATTTTTATGTATGAAAAGATATTTTGAACGTATTATCAATTATCATCAATAATCAAAATTTAATTCTTTTATATTAGTTAGGCATATTGTGGATCTATATTTATCATTGATAAAAAAATGTTTACATTTTTATTTTTAGTGTTTTTTTATATTTATATTTTAATTTTAGGTCTAATTGTTTCTTTAAATAATTTTTGTGAAATTAAATAAACATTTGAATCAATATAATACTTTTATTAGAAAGTTTTTTTGTCTTTCATTATTTTTTCTTTTTTCTTTACAAGAATCGCTTCTATTTTTTTCTCTTCATTTTAATGTTATGTTATTATAAGTTTTAATTATTATTATTGTTCAAGTTTTTTTATATATGTTTCATGTTTTTTCTTCTATAACTACTGGATTAAAAATCTTACTTTTACATTATATTTGTTCAACAAGACATGAAGAGATTTTATTATTATTAACAATTTTTATTTTTCTTATCTATCACATTTTGAATAATTCCATTACAAATTTTTATTTTTCCTACTCAAATCAATTGTCGAATAATATGATTGATAAT
>NC_038241.2:36397917-36462768 GCF_000004515.6 Glycine max
TTATAATATAATTATATTTAACATAATACTAAATATTTAAAAATTATTATTTTTATTTATATAAATAAATATACAATGATATATATATATATATATATATATATATATATATATATATATATATATATATATATATATATAATTTTAAGAAGTTGCACGGATTCAAAGTCTAGTTATCAATAAGTTCAAATACTATATGTTCGATTACAAGTAAGCCATATTCCTTGAATAAAAATTTTCTTTTCTTCAATGATACTCCATCTTTGAACACATATTAAAAGATGGATTTTTTTAAATAGAATGATGACCCGGAAAGTTCGCAATAACTCTTTGCTTTAATTTCCTTTCCTTTAACGATTTTAAGTAATAAAAGAAAGTACAATATTGTCCACAAAGAAAAGTACTAAATAAACGACTTAGATTTACGTCAAATCTAATCTTCTCTGTATTTTTCTAATTTTTTAATCAATACTATTTATTTAAACAATGCCACCATTCTGCATCAACTTTCGCACAATTCATGGATTTTTTGCTATTTAAAATATTTTTTAACTTGTTTATGGAAAAAATTTATTTAAAATAATTTGTTTTAAAATATTACGATCTTAAGTTTGTGAACAGGTACTAATATTTATCAAATAAATATTTAATTGAACAATTTATCCAAGCAAGTGTTGTAATTCAGTGGGTATTCCAAAGGCAAGAGTCTTACATTATCTAGTTATACATTATTTATTTGTTTATGTTTCAATTTGTTTTTAAGAATTTTAAAGTGACCAGTAAAAGTACGGGACTCCCAGACATTAATTTGGGGCTTGATGTAATGCGATAATATGTCTCACATAGAACATCTTTATCTAAAAACAGTTCATTTTTCCAAAACTCCTCTTCTCCCTTCCTTTCTATGTTCTTGGGTTGAAAAATTACTCTTGCCAGCAAGTTCAGATTTTAATATATATTGTGCAATTACTATAACTGATGCAGATGACATCATAACATATTGCATGATTAGGGATCTACGAGAAAAATAACATATCATAAACAACACATATGAATACGTTAGAGAAGATTGTTTCCTTGAAATATATTTCTACCAACTCAAATCTGAAGACTGGTAAAAAAACTGAAGATTGGCGTATTTCGGTCGAATGATAATACCAAACATGATAAACTAATTAATTTCTAAACGCTGAACATATATATATATTTTTCTGAGATGAAATTTTCAAACAGGTCCTAATTAATTATTTAGAACCAATTGTACTTGGAATTTATTTAGAACACAATTTTATATAACGTATCATTGCTTGTTTGCATTCTTTCTACATAACATATACTGAAATAGGGTGAAATCTATAGCAACAACCCATTATAACTATATATAAGACAATTGACAGAGAGGACTGAAGCAAATACAACACGCCATATGAGTGTAAGGCCTTGTGCATTTATTTAGGTGGAATAAAGATAGAGAAAAGAAAAAACAGTAAATTAATTAAGCTCCTGAGTAGTACTTCAGTTGTAGATTATTTATGATTTGTGACATGAGATGTGGGTAATATGGCTACGAGTCAATTTGATGCCATTTTAAAAGGGGAGCTAAAAAAATTGAGGGATGAATTATTCGTAAAACTTTATCATAGAAGTCTCACCCCAAAATCTTTTAACCATTTTAAGGGGGTACACCAAATTAACCATACACAATACATATGTAACAATGCACATAATGCCCCTATGATATAATAATAGAAATATATATATACAACAGAGGCTCATTAGGCACCCCTTGTTGACATGAGCCTGGCTAATTCCATCCTCGTATGCTCATACTGAATAAACGCCTCAGCCTCTTGGTCCACACTTTTGTAAGCACTATGATTCCATAACCTGGTACTTTCGTAACCTTGTTGACGAGCCTCAACGTTGGATTCTACTTCGGCTATAGAGTCCTGCTCATAGTTGGTTCTGAATGCCACATGACCCTTCTTGTGATGATGATGCCTAGGACTATGATATGTAGCCTCTACTGGGGGGTCGTACACTTGGTACTCGTCTGAGGGGCTTCGCCACCCGTAGTAATTGTTGTTCCTATTGTAGTTTTGGTATGCCATTTCTAATTATAAACTTTGAGGGTGTTGAGCTAGGTTGTGGTGTTGCTTCATCTTAATTTCAGCTACTATTTATAGTTTTTATTATTCCATGATGATAAGAAAGAATTTAATTCTTCTCTCTCTCTTCGGCATGCAAAAGGATATTCGGAGAAGGAGGAGATATTTCATATTTCTGCATGGAGCTAGCATCCAATTCGGTATCTTTCTTATTGTTCAAAAATTCCAACGCCATCATCATTTAACCAACTTTAATTTGTTCCAAGATATATAGCGCAACTCGGATGAAATTCGATTCACGAATTAATTGATAAATTGGTGATCATGTACAAAAGTTTTTTTTTTAAAAAAAATCCCGCTTTCTTGTGCAATTTGGAATTTTATTTTAGTGGCATGACCAACACTTCAGAAACTGACGTCTGTAATAGTTCATTATTTATTAACTTCAGAAACAAAATAATATTATTCAATGTCCGTAGTCATGTATCTCTGTGGCTATATTCCTTACTTTTTTGTTGAAAAGATAGAGTGGGATAAAAAAATAAGAAAAAGAGTTTTAATCTCAATATTTTACTTTTTTAAAAAAACTGAAAAGAAAAGAAAAAGTGTATATATAAAACATGATAAAAACGTGTACAGATAAGATCTCATGCAATTGTAAAATAATTAGAGATGCTCCTAATCTATAAAGGACGACTTAATAACGTAAACAAAAAAAGGATGACTTAATTAAAAAAATAATGAAAGGATAAAATAATTTTTTACTCACTGTAAATATATAAAAGTACATATTTTTTTATTTTAGTTTCTAAAAACATGTTTAGTATTTAGTCTTTCACTTTTTTAAAAATGTGGAAATTTGATCACTTTGATGTATTTCATTAATTATTGAGTTTTTCTTAAGCGTTCAGGGATCAAAACCTATAATCACAAAAGGATAAAGTTATCTATCAATGTAATTTTCTTTTAAAGTCATATTAAAATCTCACTATTAATAAAAAAAGTTAAGTTTGATTCCTAATTTGCGGAGGAAATTAAATGGCATATTAATATTCCTTTTCTCAACTACAAAGCATTTGGGTTGGACCAGTAAGGTTAATCTTCTTGTTAGCTTTTGTGTTGGGCCTTAACCCCTCCTTAGTTCTGAAATATATATTCAAGTGTTGCACCTAAATGGACTAGTAAAAGCCAGATTAAACTAGTTGGTTTGACCAGTTGGACAATTGGTCCCTCATTTGGCCAGAGTGACCCTTGGAATTAGTCCTCATAAAAACTAGCCAAATACTCAGTGAACTAGTGAATAACTGATAATTGACCAGAACTGGGGGTTCATCGATTTTATTCTTCTATCCAAACTCCAAAGTAAAACCTTTTTCCTAAACTCTGATAGAGGCAAGCTTTTAGGTTCCTTTAGAGGACAATGGAGAATAAATGCTAGTGGAAGTTGGCTAAGTGACATGAGTCATATGTTGACCAAAGAAATCAATGAAGAATGAAGGAGGTTTTGTGGGAATGGGAGGAAGAAGATTTCAGTAGCTGAATCATGTTGTGTGTGAATGCTGTAGAGCTTATGGTCCCCAAGATCACTTCTATTCTTATAGCAAACTCATTATCTTTTTGTTACATTTGTTTCTTTTTTTGGTACAACAAACTCATTATTTAATTATAAATTAAATTAAATAAATAAATATAATTAATTTTCTCTTATATTGTGAATTAAAGAACTCATATTAGAAAGTGAAATTGTCACTCTCAATCAAACATACTTAATATTCTATTTTTTTCCTTCTTTAGAAAATTGTAATAGAAAACCTACCATCGACCCTATATAAAATGAAAAAGAACCCAAAGGGAAACTGAACAAATATCTAGTCCGACACGATTTGGTTTTCAACAAAAGAACTTCATTGATGATACATGCACATGTCTTGTTGTTAACTGGTTAAAATTAGTCTAATAGAAGACTTTAGGACTAGAAAATAAGATGAATAAGTGCTAAATCCCTAGGTATCTAAACTACCGTCTAACGAAAAACCTCAGTAAATAGCACATCCCCACGCTTTATTGCATATTGTCTAAATCAGTAAAATAATTTAATAAAGCAAAATCAATGTTGGTAGATTCCAACAGATTCCAAATCGGGAATTTCCATTCTACAGAGGGAAAAGGAAATAAGATAAAATAAAGCAAGATAAGTCGCGCCCGAGTAATATCAGATATTGGAACGGCATCTAATTGAAAGCAACCAAACTATATTTATATAATGCAAAGAACTGAGTCAGCACTGTTATGAATATAGACCAACCAATCGGATTAGATATTTGCATAAATAAAGAATAATTAGAAAATAAATTGGTCTGCAGAACAAAACTTCCCAAACAGGAAAAAGTGGGGAATTTTAAACTAGTCTCGTATATCCGGGGATCAATCACCCTAATACTAAATAAACACATTTCATGAAGGCAAGCCCGTTCTCAAAACAGCAGTTTCAGTCCTCATCAGTAGAGATGTTGCTCCCCTTGAATGAAAGTCCAGCTCTAAATTATATACAGAATTCCCCCAAGATCAAAGAATTTATCTGAAATTAATTAATTCCCAAAGAATATCTCACTGGACAATGACACAGCTTACAGCTATACGAGTGACATACAATCATCACAACCTCAGTTAAAAACCTCCGAGAGAGGAGAGTCACTTGAGCTGTACAAGCTAGAAGCTCAGAAACAAGCCAGTATCATAAATGACTTTCCAAGATCATCTCTCTCTCTTGCAATTTCCAGGTAAAAGAAATTTATACTTGTCAGAATTTTCCAGAAGAAAAGCAGGAAGATGAACTGCAGAATAGGAATGGGGTATTGGTCCCATTTTACCAATGATATCCCTGAAAGTGTACTCCTCCGGCAGCATATCAAATAAATCGGTCCCTTTGCAGATTACCTTCTGAATTCTTTCAGGATTTAAATAGTGAGAGAACCTGACTCTATCATAATGGCTGTAGGCTTTCATCTTGAAAATGAAATCGCTGATTCGGCGGAAGCAAAAGCTACAATGCCATCCAGCATCTGCCAATATGTCATCAGACTGGCGATAATGTGCATACCTCGTCTTCCCAGTCTCATACCTGTGAATTGAAGCCCTCCAGCTCTTATCATCCACACGAAATTCAAATGAATAGAGATAATTTTTCAGCTGCAGATGAAGGATTGAGGGTACTTCATCACACCACCTCAGGAGGTTAATAGTGTGAGCACTTGGTATCTCATCCACATCAGACATAATCAACAAGTCATCATCAGTAATACCAGCTATCTTCAGGAGCTGGTCCAATGCTACACGCTGATACGCCTCTTCAACAAATGGGTTTTCTCCTTTCTTAAATCTCCCACCAATGGTCCCATAAGTTAACCGCGGCTCAACAAATTTGAACTGCTCCCTATTGCTATTGAAAACCAGAGCCTTAGGCAATCCGGTGAAGGTAGAATTTGACTCAAGGACAACAAATTCAGTTATGTAAGGGTACAATTCTTTCCAGCGCAAGGTTAGTATTTCCAGCTCATTACTAAACAACACAGCATCATAAACACGTCGAGGGTACTCCCGGACTCCCCATCCATGAAGCCTGCAGAGATTCTCCATGGTGACATTTTCGTTATAGTAATGAGGGATGACATTGAAAGGCTTGGGTGCTTTTTCCCATAGTGGCCGCAGAAAGTAGGAGATCTTCTGCCCATGTATATAGAATCCAAAGACACACATTGGGATAACAGCAAACATGAATATGTAGGTTTTCACATCCAAACCCCGCAGAATGCAGCGAATTCGTGACATACCTGATACTTGACTTGATTCCTGCAAAATTAAGGAACAGACATATAACTAAACTGTAAAAATCCAGCTTCAAGAATGAAAAATCATGAAATAAATATCCAATGCAGCTTCTTTAAATCATACACAATCTTATCAAAAACCCAATGCTCCTCTCTCTGTATTGGGGAAAATTTTCAAGCATCATATAACTTAAATCCCCAATTTAATCATAAAGCCAAAAGCTGTATCATGAAGAAAAAAGAAACCATGCCCCGAAAAAACCCCAAATTGCAAGCTCTTCATGCGAGAAACCTTGCATCCATTCAAATCCAATTATGGCTACAACATAAACGAGACTCCTTTCCCTCCCAAACGAATCCCCCAAAAAATAGGAACAAGAAGGAAAAAAAAGGGTGTCTTCGTTTGCGTTCACTTACAAGCCACAAAAAATACCTCGGCAGGTTTCCTAAAATTAGAAAAATAAAAATAAAAAAATAACAAAAAACACAACCTTATCCCATATCTAAATTCAGATCACGAAAATCTCGTTCACACACCAATTTTTTTTTTTTTTTAAAAGAAATAGCAAACAAACAACACCTAAAAAGAGCAAATCTAGGACAAAAGTTTCATCACAATCCAGTGATAGATTACATGACAAACCACATAAACAGTTTTCTATGGAAAAACCATTCAAAATGACTTTTTTTTTGTTTTCTCTCCAAAATAACGAAATCCACAAATTAAATAGGCGAACCGAAGCCACAGCTGAAAGATTAACTTACATCGACACCACATAAACGGAAAAGTAACATTTAATAAAAAAAAAAATTATGGATGATATACCTGACCACAAACATTGGTGCACAAATCATCGCTCTTCTTACAACAGTAATTGCCTCCAGTCTCGCCCATCATCCACCACATTTCGGCGTGTGTTTCACAGTCCAACGTACAAATGAATCAAAACAAAACCAGATCGCGACCACACAGTCGCAAAACGAATCGCCGTTTGAAATCTTAGTGTATAAGCAAAGAAACGCGTTGTCGTTAAAACACAGCAGAGGAAGCAAAATCCGAGGTGGTTTATATGTTTGTTCACACGAGGAACAGTAATTAGTAAATAGCCTCTCTGTATGTTGGAATGGGTGGCAGTTGTCGTCTCCACACAGCTAGCTATGGAACTGATAAGAAAAAAAGTTCCGTTACAAGATTGGGGATTCCACTTTCTCTCTGCTAATTTCTTTCTTTATATTCTCTGTCCCGCTTTTGCTTATAAATAAAGTCTTGGCCTTTACTTTTACTGAGTCTCTCTTCTCCACGCGTTGTTGTGCGTATTGAGTATTGACTCGCTCGCGACAACTGGTTCGGTTCTCTGCTAATACGTGTTATTATTTCATCTAATACGGAAACAAGAGGGTATTTATTCCCTTGGAATTTTCATATTTTCCCAGACCACACTACACGTGGCAGCCAGCGAATGTGTGCCCAGTTTTGCTTTTTTATATTTAACACAAAATATTCGTTACACAAACAAACACTTTCTCTAATTCATTTCTTTTTTATATGTTGTTTTTGTTACTACAACTTTTACAATCATACTATTTATTGTTGGTTATTAAAACTTATAATAAAAAAAAATAACTCTTAATATTTTGTTCATTGGTGAAAGCGTTATCTAATATGTTTTAAGGACAAAAATAAAAAATAATTTTATAAAATACTAAATTGTAAGAAAAAATGTATTTAAAATAAAAAATAAAAAAGTGTTATATTCGAAACTCGAAAGAATGAAGAATGTATACAAGTGACATTTGTCTTGGTTACATTACACTTGATGATCAAAGCGAAGAGTATTGTTACGCGTAAGTTTCCGGGTAATGGAAGCGGGAATGACGACGTCCTCGTTAGAGGAGATTGTAAAAGAAAGCGGCAAAGGTCGATGTTATTGTGATGATGTTAAAGAGGTTTTATTTGGGAGCATTAAGTTAAGCCAACTATGACTAATGAGGGAATTGACAAGTATGCATGTGGAAGAGGACCACGTTAGGAGTGGGGCCCGTTTAGCAATGATGTGGGCCCCCACCACGAGCTTGTCGCTTACCGTTGACTCTTGCTAAATAAGTCCCCCCTTTCTTCTAACTAAAATTGTTACTATCCATTATATCTTTTTCTACACCCCCCCACGAATGTGTTCTTCCTTTAACCCTGACACTCACACTACAATTCCTAGCACCAGGCCAAGACCAACTGCCTCAACCAGTCCAAAGCCTCCTTTCCAAGAGCATGATTTCGGCGTGTGAAGCCCTCAAGCCCTTCCACATCATTGTCAACGCCGTTGAAGAGGTTCACAGTGGGAGTGGTTTGCTACAGACATAGTATATGTTTCTATAGTTATCAAACAGTTGATTTTTTATTTTTTTTAGTGAAAATGAATAATAATCTATTATTATTATTATTATTATTATTATTACATAATTTTGATGTATCCATTAAATTTACATATAATATTTAACAAAAATATTTACATAGTTGTAAAATAAAATATCACGTCAATATTCATGTTAAATATTGAATGTCTAGTCAATAAATAAATTAAACTGCTCTATAAAAAGTTAAAGAACAATAAAATATTGTCAATAAAAATATTTAATTTTAAAAAAATGGAGCTCTATTACAAGCTACTACTTACCAAGACTCAAAATTTAACAGTTTTGTACTTGTCACATGTTAGAAATCATCGTATATTTTATCGAAAACATCACCTTATTTAATAATTTTTAATCTTGTATCCATTTATAATTAAATAAAAACCTAAAAATATTTACTAAACCAATATATTTAAATTAAATTATGTTTTAAACTACACCGTATGTTTTACTTTTTATCCTTCCAAATTGGGTAAGGATGAAACAACTTACAAAATTATATGGGTTTGTTTGGCACTTGTATACTAAAATCTTATTCTTGAACTTATAACACATAGGCACGATATTGTTTGTCTCATCCATGAGGTAGATATAGGAAATTAACATGTTGAGCCACTTGCATGCGAGGCTAAAGGAAGAAAAATATATTAATGAGTTAAAAATATAAATTTTATAGACGAAAATATTACATCATTTGCGATGCACTCTTCTGTTCTTCTTTTTTACCGATAAATTATAACCCAACTACTTATTAATAGCATATAGCTTACCCAGTGTATTAATAACTTTACAGCACTTGTATAATAATAGTATTAACGGACTACGTATTATATTCCAATATCATCCCCTTCAGATATACGACAATGCAAATGGCATAACAATTATACACTACACATGTGGGAAACCGAGGAACGATTCCACCTAGCAAATTGACAATTAACGAGTCTACCACGATCAAGATCCGAACAACTTACTAATTTGAATCGCTTAATTTATAATATTCAAATGATCGTTGAGTTAGTTCAAAATTGATGGTATACTTTATGAGTGAGCATATAAGCTTCCTTGTCTGGGGTTAAAGGTTATTTATCCAAAATATTTTAGTGTGTAATTTGTCTTTTTAATTTAATGTTAAGGTTTTATTTCACTTTATGTTTCAGTACATTTTTTTGGATTTTCAAGAATAGTTTTTTATATCATGATTTTATTTTTGTCTATGATTTTTAGGGATGTGACTACGAGAAAATGAGTTAGAATAGGACATGTTTTTCTTAAGTCTGGTTTGAGCTACTTTATACTTATATAATTTAATCTTGGATCTATTATTTGTCACAAGTCTATTTTTATAAGTTAGGTTTGATGTATTAGCTTATTTAAATGCATGTTTTATTTTAAGAAATGTAAAAAGAAATTATTATATAATAATAAAATTATTATGCATTGAACTATTAAAGTGTGAACCAACGACTTGTATGTTATTCTTATTTACTTTTTTGTTTATTTAACAAAGTCATAAATTTTTATTAAAAATAATAAGATAATTTTAAACAAAAAGATATGATAAAAACTTATCTAATGCATACAAACATTATATGTAATGGGTTATCAAAACTTTATAAGCCTCACTAAAAGTAAATAACCTAATAATATTTTTATTAAAATAATATTGTTGCTAATCAAGCCCAACCCGTCAAATTTAATAAATTTTTTTAAAGCTTATAACCTTACCTATTTAATTAAAAATGTTTTTTTTCTAAAAGCTCGTGACAAAAAAAAATATAAAAGGGGTATATTATTAGTTAATGGGGGTATATTTATCAATACCCATTAAGCAAAACCTTTTATTTTGATGGACCATTAATATTTGTATTGAACCCATCACAACTTACATATGACACTTATATTCTACGACTGCATCCTGCACCTCCCAATTTTTAAAAAACTCCAACCTACTTCTATCTTCTGTACAACCTACTTCTATCTTCTTCCCCTTCTTTCTTCTGTATACCCTACCATTTGTTATTCTCTTCTTCCTGCAATGCACTCGCTTTCTAGTTCTTCTCTTTTTCTCTAGAAGTCTTCTTCTAACTCTCGACGCTAGAGGTTCCAGCTCTAACTCTCCACGCCATATACGTTTCAACGTCACTGTTGTGGACATTGGCTTTTCGGAATGTTTTTTTTTTTTTTAAATGACCGTTCCGGAAACTTTTTTTGAGAACACGTATTCCGTAAGCAATTCCTTTGGAATAATTGTTCTCACCAAATCATCCTTCATAGTTACATAGTATTGAATCGAGGAAACACATTTCCAAACAAAATACTCTTCGGCCGTACTTTTTAACAGATGTTCAAAACTCTTAATATAAAAACTAAACACAACGCACACACGTCTCGTCGCCCTAGCTTCTTTTAGGCCTCAATAGTGTTCAATGGCCAAATTCTGACATACTCCGTATAACATATCCAATCGGACCAATCCTATATCTTGAACACTTCGACCATGCCCATGGAATCATGGTTGGTGGCACTTTATAATGCCTATTTATTTCATAACCATCTGAATGGTATAACACACTAGCTAACACCAGTCATGTGGTGCTGTGCTATTGTCTTTATTTTTTAGCTGGGGTAGCCTGTTTATTTATGAAAATTTAAAAGATAGATACAACCTCGCCTTCAAGGCATACGGAGTAGAAGGGAGAAAGAAAAATTAAAAGATGAAAATATAATTAATGATGTGATATTACGATAGAGACAAAAAGAAAGAAAAATAAGGTACAAAGAAACTGATAAATGCACGAACGAATGGTTATTTTCATTTATTTATACCGGTTTGTTGCATATTGCGGGGATCCAGAAGTTACAACTCATTTTGTTAGGCTTATGCTGAACAAGTTGGTAGTCACAACTCACAACTCAACTCATGTTATGCCCCTTCTAATCAATTAAAAACAAGCAGATATCTTTGTGAGTGTTTGAAAAATAAAAAAAAATAAAAAAAAGCTGGGATCTAGAGTGCACCTGCTGCTCCCAATGAAAGATTCCTCTCGAATACTACTACTCATCATTTCCTCTATATATTTTCTTTTGATTCAACACAACACATGGCAACAATTTTGTTCCTTATCACAAACCTTACAATAATTGAAATCACATGCAATCCTAATTACAAAAAACCTATCCCCAACCCCCCGAAATCATATCATAACAAGAGAAAATGGTAAACAAAAAAAAAAAAAAAAAGAGTTTGTTTAATTGGTTTGTGATAGTATTTACACTGACATAAAAATGCTACATGAACCTCCCGGAGGGAAAGCGGAGAAAGTGAGGAGAATTGAGAAGGCGAGAAGAAAAGCGATCCGATTGACTCAGCCTTAATTTGAGAGTTTCCCTTCTCAACTTAGCCTCTTCTCTACAGAGCTGAATCCCTGCTTTGTCCTTAACCTCTCTAACCAAATCCCAGAATCTAAGTTGTCTTGCCCCATCCATCATCTCTTGGCACTGCTCCAACCTCTTCAAACAACAAACCAATTCCACCGCTTCCCCAAACTTCAACCCTCCCAACCTCTCCTTAAACTCACTCACCCTCACGCCCACCTCAACTTGCGCCACTCCCCAATCCTCACGCGCCAGTTTCACAATCTCCTCCACTAACCTGTTCCCGTTGGGCTCGGGCCTCTTGCAAATCCCTTCCACCAAAGCCACCAGGGAGTTAAACTCGGTCAACAAGTCCGCGTTGGCGACACCCGACACCCTGTCCTCGCTGTCGGTCGAGGTTCCGAGGAAGAATCCCAGGATCCTGGAAGTGCATAAGAGCTGCTCGATGTGCTGCGCGAACCATCTGACCCAGGACGAGAGTTCCCATGATGTGGGGTCGGTGTTGTGTCGGAAGTTGGAGAGGTTGAGGTAGTTTCTGCCCCCTGCGGAGGGGTACACGGAGAGCTGGTCCTGGAGGATGAAGCTGCCGTGGTGGATGATGTGGTGGACGGCGATCAGGCACTTCAGGGCCACGGCAGCGTTGTTGGTCCCCTGAAGGCGGTCCATCAGGACCTCCACGGCGGCAGAAGCGGTGGCGCGTGAGCCGTCGCCCGAGGAGAGGAGCGTGGCCAGGTGCTTGCGCGTGGGGGGCGTGGAGGAGTCGTGGCTGGTGGCGCGTAGGAGGGAGAGCGTGGTGCGTTTGGATAACAACGCCGCCTTGCTCTGCGATGCTTTGTCCTTGATGATCCCAATTAGATTGGTGAGTTTTGTCATGTTTATGTCGCGTGTTTAAAGATAAACACTACTCGTGCATGGTGTTTGGAAAAATGAAAATTTTGATGGTGGAAAGTGGAAAGGGAGCGTTCGGCGTTGGCCCTGGGAAATGGCATTAAAGCCCAACCCAATGTGGGATATATGATTATGAAATGATGTTGCCTTCTCTGCTATAATGGCTATTTTATTTTTATGCCTTGTTCACATTTGCGCATGTTCAATCGAGTGGTTGATGACTTGATGGCTCTAGAACAGTGCGTATACACACTTACGTTTTTCATTTTTTTTTCTTAACTCTGAAAAAAGAAATCATCATTAATCCAAGTTCAATGAAATATGTAAATAAAATTCAATTTAAAATTATTTCCCTCAAATATTAAATTTAGATATTATTTAAATAATTTCATCTTAATTTTAACATATTAACTACTTCACTTCAATCATTTGGTTACCGTCGTCTTTTTTTTTTCTTTTTGATAAATGGGTATAGTGATTTTCTTTACATGTTTTGACAGGATACGTAATTATTAGTAGTATTGTTTTTTGTAGGAACTAGTAAGTAATCGTGCATAATGTATAGATAAAAAATCCAATGCAAAATACATAAAATTAATATGAGTTAACTACATATACGTGTTTGATTACCTATCATTTACACACTTAGCTTGTGAATTCAACCATTCTTTTTAACCGTGTTAGATCGCACTAGTTAAAAACAAATAAATTAAAAAATAATAAATTAATGATTAATATTTATGATTATTATAATTGTAAATTCTTTTTTTAAGAATTATAATTGCGAGTGTTATTTTGAAAGTATTTGACCAATTGTTATAATTTTAGGGATTAAATTAATTAGAATTTACAATTTTAGATGTTATCTTCTCATTTTACAATTTTTAGGAAACAATTAAAACGAACATTATAATTTCTGAAACTAAATTGATAATTACTCTACAATAATAGTACTTTCTAAATTAACATCCCAAATTAAATAACTTGCTTCCCAACTTCCTCCAAAGTTTACAGGTCCATAACGGCTAGATATGCCTTTTATTTTCTTTTCTATCTTTCCATAACTTGCCATGAGTTTCTGTGGGAAAAAAAAAAAAACTTGCCACGAGTCTAATATTATTTTTTTTAACAACATTTGTCATGAAGCTTCGAAAGGTCACACAGTACGTAATATGTTATTGTATTGCTTTGGTATTGAAATTTATGACCTGTTGATATTGATATTGAAAATTGTATATTATATTGGATATTGGATAGCAGATTAAAAAAATGTAACGAGGGATGAGAAACAGTTGACCAGTAGTTTCTTGACTTTCATCTAAAACTAATCTAATAATGGTAGACTTTTAAAAGGATTAGAAGAATAACGATTGATTGTCCATATGCTACTAAATATACACAAGCAGTGCCAATTGAAAGGTTCATCTATTCAATTGGATTACGTTGAAAGAGTGAATGTAATTCAATTTTATTGGTATTATTTTATTTTATCATTGAATTAATTTGATTTTAAATTTTAGTAATTTTATTCAATTGAAGTTAAAAATACGATTGTTTTTGGGCATCGCATCTCATTGAAGGAGTTCCACTAATTAATCTATGGTTTTGTGTTTTCTAATAATTTAGACTAATTCCATAAAAAAAATTAGACTAATGGCAAGAGAGTGTATTAGGTTGGGAATTTTGGAGTATTTCAAAAGGCTCATGTCCCCTATTACTAAGTTTAATACTTTTTTTATAGTGTTTATATATCAATTTGTTTTAAGGTCTTCTAGACAACAAAGTAAGAAACATGGGCTTGCACACATGAGATTGAGTTAAGTGGATATGATGTGGTGTAAATTGTCTAATTTGTCCCTTTACGGGCACAAGAATGAGTTTATTTTACAGTTTAAAAAATTATTTTCAGAGATTAGTTTTAATTTTGCTTACCTTCAACCAAAAAGAAAGCATAAGCTTATCACCACCCTTGACCCTCCCCAAAACAAACATATAGGATTACTTTGTATTTGGAGGAAGAATTTGAAAATTTTTAGAAAATTTAAATACATAATATTTTAATTGTCTTGATTTAAATTTCTTGTATTTTAATTTTTTTTATTTGGATAAAGTAATTCAATTTCAATGAAATTCAAATTTTTATCTTTAAATATTTATTTAAAATTAAAATTTCAATATCGAACAAAAATAAATATTAGTCATTTTTTAAATGCTTAAATATTCAAAATAATTTTAATGCAAAAAAATATTTAAAAATTAATTTTTTAATATTTAATAATTAAATAATCAAAATAATTTTAATGCTAAACAATTTTAAATCTTACCCAATATTCTTGTATTAACACGCCTCCTCATCTTCTTCTCCTTTGTTCAGTCTCCTCATCTTCTGCATCCACCACACTTGCGTTCCTCACCTTCTGCCCTCACCTTCCGCATCCACCACACTTGCGTTCCTCACCTCCCTCCACTAATTCTCCATTGGAGGTTGGGGTTTTACATAGTACAGAAATTCGCAAATTCCTCCATCAAATTCCCAATCCCCTATAGTGGTAGTAAGTTGCTAGCAATCAAGAATGGGAGGACACAGAGGTCCCAACATTCTCCCTCGAGAGCGATGGAATAGAGAGAAGGTTTGTGGCGACGATGGAGCAACCCAAGCGCGAAGAGGCCCGAAAGCGTGACGCCGAGCTCTGCCTCGACTGACTCCGCATCGCTGGCTTGGCGTTGTTGATCTCTAGATTTTTTCCATTTTAGTTCTTACTAGTTCAATTTAACACAAAGCCTTGTGTTTGAGTAGAATCTGAACCACAACGATGTGAGTTTCATTGAATCTTCGTTGCAGAGTGTGGGCCACGTGTCGTCGCTGTCGAAGCTGTAGGATTTTCTTGGCGACTCCTCCGCCATGTTGTATTACTCCTACCACCACCACCACTTACGTGTGAGAGAATGAAGGGGCCTATGTGAGAGGAGAGAATTTGAAATTCTTACCATTTAGGTGGAATTTTAATTCCTACCATTTTAATCTATTAAAATTCTTTTAAAAATTGATGTCATTTTACATTCTTTAAAACTTCATATCCAAACAATTGAATTATGACAGAGGTATTTTAAATTCATTAAAAAAATGAATTGTCATTTAAATACCTCATTCAAACACAGGGTTATGGAATGGTAATTGATAGCAAGTATGGTTGTACAAGAACATACAATGACTAATGTTTTTATCAACGTTTTACTTCTTCTTTGGATACATGTTAGTATGTTTCAATGGACAGCGCATTCTTATATCATTTGTGTATCTAGGCAATTGCTTCCTGCATCCCATAATTGCTTCTTTGGATACATGTTAGTATGTTTCAATTAGCCATTCCGAATTGCATTCTGGATTACATTTCGAAAAGGCTAATCCTAAATGTAAAATTACATTTTAAATTAGACTTTCGAGAAGATTAAAAAGGTACAGAAAACAATTGGAAGTGCAGGAAGCAATTGCCGTGTATCTACTATATAGTATTACACAAGCTGTTGAAGCCCATGCACTAATCTGGTAATGTGAAGGGCCGGGGGATTGATTTAAAAGATAGAAAAGCCAGAATGGGAATTGCTTCCTGCACTCCCTAAGGAAAGTGAAAGTCCAAAAAGATATTTTTTTTTTTATATTTGTCCAAAACAGGTTGTTGGGGTAACATACCTAAAATTTATGAAATTAAGCTAGAGTTTGATTAGGACGATACATTTAAAAGAAAGAGTGGCATTGAGAACAAGAACTTGAAGGTATTTTCGAATATATGTCAATGTGAAAGTATCAAATTATAAATTGACAAGCCATTACCTGAGTTATAAAGATTACGAAGTTGAGACATTTTTTTTCCATGTTATGAGCCTGGTGGTGTGCTAGTGTGTCTAATTGAGTAATTCCAAATCAAACGACATAATGAATCAGAAACAACTCATGCAATTAGATACACATTTTGAAGAAGGGAAATGTCCCACATCGGCTTCTAGTAAATGTTCCATTCTTAAACGTTCTTTCTCTCAATATCTCCATCCAATGATCCAAAATAGATGTTGGCCTTTTAAAATTAATTGTCGCAAAAGAAATAATAGTACTTATATAAATTAATAATCTACTTGTCTCAAACTCATGGATTCTACTCTTGTTTCAAAATCAGTAACTCATGGATTCTACTCCATGCATGTCTTTCAGATCCTGTTTTGAATATGAAGTGCTAAAGCTGTGAACATGGATAGAATTATTTCTGTAAGATTGCTTTTGCGCAATATTAGTAACAAGGAGAATATGATGAGCTGTCAATTACGCGTAATAATGCTTTTGGATCCTTGATTATTCTCACTGACGATTGGACTAAAACGATGCCCCCGTTACTTTACAACATTAAATTTTAAATAAAAGTTTATTAGTTATCAGAAGACATTTGTCGGGCATGTAGGTCGACACAATATTTACAAAATTTACCAAATATTCTACATTATTCATATATTAAATGAAATATAAAATATGAATTGAAAATGATAAAATATTAAATTCAATTGATGAAAGATTGTTTCTTAATAAAAATATAAATTTAAAGATTGAGATACAAACGAGTGAAACTTTAATCTGTTGTTTCCCTTAACCAAGTCAGATTACCAATAAGTACTTAGCCAGAGTTGTCTTAATTAAGGCTTTCAAATTTAAATCTCTATATAGCAATTCAATTATATTAGTAATTTAGAAGGTAATTTTTTTTCACCTATAGTAATCTCATTCAGCTCAACCTAGAGATTAGTTAAATGTCCAATGTAATATATATATATATATATAGTAAAAAAAAAAATAGAAAGCCAAAGATTCTTTGATTAAATCATGGAATCTTGATCCGATAGATGGATTCAACGAAGAACCAAGTTCTTTATCAGTTTCTTTGTGCATACAAAGTAATTAAAAAGATTAAAAATAAAGAAACCTCTAATTAAATTATGGTTGAGAAAACTTGATGTGACTATTGATTTGACCATGAGCCAACGATATGATTGCTCTCATGCATACAAAATCAGTTATCTTCAAATTTGACTATGAACGGTGAAAAATCAATCCTGCAGTTATTTCAAATTAAAGTCAATGGTAAAACGTTTGCTAGCAACGTACTTATTTGAATGCATTCTACACTATTAGTTAAATTTATTAGTATAAGTGCGACCTATTAAGTATCAAACTGATGATTTATTTTTTCCCAACTCAACTTAATTTGTATTTAAAATTCTACTAAAACTTAATAGTATCTGAGATGAGATTAAGATTGATTATTGGATACATATAATATGTCAATCTTAATGTTGTTATATATATATACATATATATATATATATATATATATATATATATATATATATATATATATATATATATATATATATATATATGGCTAATAAAAATGGTAAAATTCACATACTGTACTGTTCAGATTTGAGACAAAACACAATTCATTTTGATTCTGTTAAACGGGGAATCAACAAAAGTAAAACCAAGTAGTTAATATTTTCAGGGAAAGGCAAAAAAAAAAAAAAAAAAAACGGTATCAGCATGCCGTTCTCCTCCGAAACCATCAGAATCTGGCCACGATGTCCTACACAACTACGAGGGCGAATAAAATGAAATAGTTGGAAGGACAATTAAAGCCATGCTAGCAGCTCTGGTCTGGTTGACCAGAATGATTAAGCACAGCTCAAAAAGCTAAGGAAAAGTGGTGGAAAAATAAAAATAAAACAAAAGTTCACCTGGACCTAAAAAAGAAAACACTGAGTTCCTGATCAATGTCTCCCTCTGGATCAATCAAGTGGAAAGATTCACAGTTGTCTGAGCCACGAACCCTCTGAAAGCTAGCTCTAAGGTACATAAGTTGATCATCTTCTTTGTTCACTAACTCCTTGCACTTCATAACCCCGGTTCCAACAACCACCGAACGCATCAACCTCAGCGCTTCGAAATCAGTGTTGGAGGGCCTGCGCTTAACGGCATACCCCACCTTCCTCCCATTGCAGTACATAGTCCACAAAGGCGTGGACAAAAGTGTGTCTACTTGGCCGTCGCCGTCATCGTCGTCGTTGCCGCTCTCTAGGGCGATTCTTAGGGTTCCTCCTCTCATTTCCTTGGCCAAGATGGTTGTTGGAACTGCCAACTCTAGGAGGAGAATTGGGTTGGTGGAGTTGGCGTTTGCCTGAATGCAGAAGCTCACTTTTCCTCTGCGGTATCCGAAGATCGTGCCTGTGATATTGGTGGTGGAGCTCATCAGTGACGATGATGGTGAATAAGTATATTTGCTTGTGTTTCGGAGGGTCTCGTTTGTTGTTGTTGTTACATCTTGGCCGTCTTCTATAATGGTGGCGCAGTTACATGTGGGGATTAATAGTTGCATGAGAGAACGTATCAGCCTCCATGATCTAACTTGTTTCTCGCAGTCCACTGTAGTCACGCCACTGGCCATGTAGATCTAACTTAATGTCGCTATTGTTTCAGCATGGTTTAGGGTTTGTTTATATAATACATGGATGATGTAACATGCGCTAAAAAAAATACTATTAGTTAACCTTAAGTTAATATAATTTTTATTTAATAAGAAGTAAATTTATCATAAATATAATAATATTTGTTGGTATAAAATATTATTAGTATATATTGATATAATAAATCAAATTTATAATTAAACGTGTTGATGAATAATTAATACGAGATTATTTTAGATTAATTAATATTCTTGAATTTGAATTCTTATATTTAATTGCATGAAATATTTGAAAGAAAGATTGTATGACTTATGAGTTATGTGATTAATTCTGTCAAGATTGAACAAAATTATTTTCTGTAAAATTACATGTAATCTCGTATACTAAAGATATTAATACTCAAGTTTTTCATTAGATCAAATAAATGGAGTATCTTTTCTTCCAAATAATATTATTTAGATCTCATTTTATGTTATTGTGACAACCAAAAAATGAATAAATATTTTAGATGATATATATAAAAAATGGTGGTCCTTTTCGTTTTTTGATTTTAATATTCAACGGTTGACCTCATGCACACTTGTTCAAAAGAAATCCACAAATTCACGGATCACAGCAACATGTGTCGAATAGTGTGGAATTGGCCAATCGGGTTCAACATTTTTGGGCTGCCAACTAAAAGGGTTATCTAGTGCAACCCCGTTGCTTGATTCTGAAACAACTCATGCACACGCTTTCAGTGGATAGTTCTGTGCCCAGTTTTTTTAATTTAAAATATTTCTATTATTTATTATTTGAGGTTTCTTTTCGTTTGTGGACAAAAGTACCTGTAGCACGCTGGAGCAGCTATGTCTGAAAATAATTAATATGTAAATATTAGGTGTCTTCTTTCTTTTCTCTCTATTTTTGTGAGATTAAACTTTGATTTCAGCCATTCAAAAATGCAGAAAATTTCGGAGAGATTTCCGTGCAGTCATAACCCACCAATTCACTATCATTCAATCATTAGGCCACTAGATTTCGGACCATAAAACTCCAAATTCATACACACTGTGCAACTCTTATTTAATTTGCTCTACACACACACACGAGCATCTTTTTATGCTTTTCATCAATGATAAGACCTGCCTCGCCAAAATAAAAGAGAAAAAAACAATGTGTCGGACTTATAATAGCAGACCCACAAAACTAGCACTAAATCTTATTTTCATGTATTATTTTGCATATACCATGTGAGATGAACTTTGGAGGCAAAGCGTGTTGTGTGGAGGCTAAAAAAACTTGGATGTTTTAGCTTTCTAGCCTGGTTGCTCCACTCTTGTCCTCCCATTTCCTTTCGCTTATTTGTCGGGTACCGAAGACTGTCACAGGACAAAACTTGATCTTCCATATTTTTCAGCTTTACTGGATATTCAGTACGAATTTTGATGCTATGAGCAGACAAATTTTGATGCCAGAGATAATGAATATAATTTACTGAAATATTTTGATGCATAAGTTAATTTCTAGAATTATTTTTTCCAAAAAAATGAGTTTTAAGTTATACACAAATTTATTTTAGTTTATGAAAAAAATATTTATTTATTTTTTCTTAATTTTTCCCGTATAAATACTTGAAGAAAATCTTTTCCAAATAAACCCTAATTGAATAAGATATCATGACTGGTATATTTACTTATGCAACATAATGGTGATAAATCCATCCTTTTTCATTGCAACAATTAATAAGAAAGTCAAATTAGTCGTCGATAATTAGATAAGGATATAAACAACTTCTATTCAATGATGTCCTACACTATTACATGATAGAAAAGAGTAAAGATTTGTTTTGAAGAGGAGAGTAAAAGTTTTTCTTCAAGAACAAAGGTTCTCTTATTTTATATATATACAAAAGTTGTCCGGTCGTCGTCATCTGTGAACGACTGAATAATACTACTTTTTTTTTTAACATTCTCCTCTCTCACTTAAAAAAAATCATACATTTACACATGGCCTACTCCTAATTTAACAAAAAGAGCTAACTTAAGCCCAATACTAAGACACAACTCTTAAACCACATAAAATTAAATGAATATGCTTAAAGCCCAATTACACATTAGTTATTAGAGTAAAACTTTCGGCACCTCCAATTTTTACTCCAGACACCCATTAGATTCTACAATATAAAATTATATTTTGGAGTGGACATTATGAAATGTAATGGGTTGCTAGAGAGGTGCAGGAAGCAACACTCTAGTTATCAATTGTACCGGTATTTTTTTTTCGGGCTTATTAACTATACCCGTGTTTATAACTAAAACATATACATGTGGGTCATGTTCGATATTATTTATCTATATCTATGTTGAAAAAGTTAAACTTTGGTCTTGTACTTCATTCTAACTATTATGTATTTTTCAACTTGATCATCCCCTGTATTTTTTTCTTATCGAATCCATAATGTTAAATCCAAAAAAAAAAACACCGTTTATTTTTCGTTCACTTTTATATGTTTTTTTAAGACTCTTTTTAGGATTTTTCTCAAACACTTAGAATAGAATAATTATGATTTTCAACAATATCAAGATAAAATGTGCCCGGGGTTTACTTTGAAAAAAGAAATGTGTCCGGGGTTGGATTTCATGCCACTTTACCTACTTGTATTAATGATAACTTAAAAACTTCAAATTCAACAACCAATCCTCAACCATAAAAATCACTAGAAATCTAATCCCTTAGTGGTTAAAGACTAAATCTCATTATTAATTCCTATTTCCTAAGTAAATCAATAATGAAATTTGCATTAAGCCTCAAACATAAAAGTCACTACAAATGTAATCCCTTAGTGGTTAAAGACTAAATCTCATTATTAATTCCTATTCCCTAAGTAAATCAATAATGAAATTTGCATTAAGCACATGGTTTGCAAGATGGCTAAATATTCATACACCATTCCCAGTGTCAAACCCCTAGTTATCTTACCCTAGGTCTAGGTTTCAGTAACATTTTCCAAATTCCAATGCAATAAAAGCCACAAATATGTGGTTTATCATGTCACAACTAAAATAGAGAGAAAGAGAGTAAGATAGAAGATTGAGAAATGAAAAATATATTAATATATAAAAAACAATGCAAGATGTTCAGGGTCATTGCACTCCAACCCCAAACACTAGGACAATTTAGCTGCATATCGACATCAAAATCTCAAAACATGATGAAGGGAGGCAAGGTCTTGAAGAGAGAGTCATGGAAAAAGCTTCACAACAGGTACCAACTCCAAGAGTAATGTTCTCTGATGTAAATTTGGTCAACTCCTCATATCCTTGCCTTAAATAGGATCTGACATGCACCTTTTAAAAAAACACACGTGATACACTCCCAATTAAGCGCTAGATGATGTGTGCTTAAGTTTGAGGTTTAATCATTCTATGTGTCAAAAAATATTCATTAGAAAAAACCAGTCTCTTAAATAGATATTCATACTTAAAAAAAATTTCACTTATGGTTAGAACATATCCTAAGCATAAAAAAATGTCACTTTTTTTATTAAAAGAATAAGAAATAAAGAATATAGGGTGAAAATTCTTGAAGAATCCTACTAACAAATGTTTTTAGGATATTGGTTAAGAAAATTTAAAGGAGAAAATATTTGTTATAAATATCATAGGAAAACGTAAAAAAAATCATAAAGCAATTTTGTGCATCTTAATAAAAAAATTTCTTTTAATTTCTTAACCAATGTTCTAAGAACAATGATTAACTTTTGTCATTTTTGTATGTGATGTTATAGAGAAATTATTAAATAGTTTTGGATTATTACATCTTCATGATCTCAATTAACTTTTATATGATACATAATTGCTTAAATGAATTTTTTAAAATTTGTGAAAATTTTAACACGAAAATTTATCTAATATTAAAGTTATTAGAGTGAGTATTTAACTTAAATCATATTAAATTTTGTAATTGAAAAATAATTCTTTAATTAATAAAAATGAATTAAACAACAATTACATATATAAATAACTCAAACATCATACCAATAAGTCATTTGTTATAAACTTGTTAATTAACTTTGCTTAATTTTAAACAACTCATGAAACACCTGAATTGTACTTCGAGAACCTCTAATGAAAATTTTCAATTTATATAAAAATATTAAATATATTTAATTCCACGTCAAATAGAGATTAACGAGACAGAATGAAGAAAACCATGTAATAACTTCTTTAATTTTAATGATGTGTGCATAGTGATTCATCACTCAAGCAAACACTTACGGTACTGACTCACCTAACAATCGTCTCTGGTTTGTTAGTTAGAAGCATGAGCGGGAACTAACCTTAGATTGACAAAAAAAAAGCGTGCTATGTTCACCTTCTATTCAAATCTCCAACCATCGA
Organism: Glycine max; assembly: GCF_000004515.6. Lineage (NCBI taxonomy): Eukaryota > Viridiplantae > Streptophyta > Magnoliopsida > Fabales > Fabaceae > Glycine > Glycine max. The sequence goes on from NC_038241.2 coordinate 36,421,414, forward strand.
TCGAACAACATGTACGTACATGCTCCTCTCTTTTTTCTCAACTATTTGGCTTCTCTTTCTCTTTCATTTTTTCAATGCTCCTATGGGAAGAACCAAAGTCTCCACCCTCTTTGCCAATAAGCACAACAACAACAATTACATGCTTCCTTATTCCAACACCATAAGACAAACTCTTGTAAACAGGCCAAATACCCACAAAGACCGGTTCCCCTTTTCACTCTTTGAATTATTGCGGCGCCTTATTCATTCAAGTATTCCTTACGACATCTTCTTCCATTTTCATTCACACTTCTCTCTAACTAGTTAGTAGTTACTGTTATATTATATACTAAGGTATTTTTATTTATTTTTTGGTTTTCTACTTATCTGGGTTGAGTTCAATTGCATTGTAGGAAAAGTAGATGGAGACTCAAAAACCGAGGAAGAGGAGAAAGTCTACTCTTGGTTATACACCTTGGCCCAGTCAGACAAAAACTTGGTTTTCGAGTACGTTAGGTCCACTGAGAGAGGCAAGTATCTGCACTCTGCAGTACCTTGTGAATTCTACATTGATACTGAAAAAAAATGTCTACTTTCCGACCCTATAAGACAATCTTATCCATGTGTTATATGATTATATGTAACTTTTTTTTATGTGTTGTCGCTCTAAAGTTTGAACTTATAACTTCGTAGTTTATGCAAACTATTCAAAATCCATTAAGTTGATGCTAGTGCGTTTTGATTGCAGGTAAACTAGACTGCAGGGTTCAGTGTTTTCAGCTTTTCATTTCTGTGAATTGTGATCACTGAATTAAATACCACCCTCTAGTTTTGTGTCATATGAAAGGTAGTATTTTTCAATTCTGTGCAGGCTTAAGTTTCACAGAAGCCGATAGGAGACTGAGGGAAAATGGGCCAAATGTTCCACTTGAGTATTCCTTTCCAAGATGGTGGCATCTTCTATGGAACTCTCTTTTCCATCCTTTCATTATCATTCTGATTGTTTTGTCAGTTCTGTCATTCATTACCTGCGACAGTCCAAATGGATTTATCATGCTCATATTGGTTTTCATCAGTGTCACCCTTCGTTTCTATCAGGTTTTTCTACATTAATTAGTTGGTTGCATTGAAACAGTGGAATTAGTACTTCTCTTCCCTTCACTCTAATCTCCGACCTTTGTTTGTGTCTATTAGGAATACAGCAGCTCAAAAGCAGCAATGAAGCTTTCAGAATTTGTAAAATGTCCAATAAAAGTTCAAAGATGCGCTGGTAGAGTTGTTCAGAAAGAACTTGTAGTTCAAGTTGATCAGAGGGATGTAGTTCCAGGTGACATTGTGATTTTTGAACCTGGTGACCTCTTTCCTGGAGATATCAGGTTGTTATCTTCTAAACAACTTGTTGTAAGGTGTGTTATGTCAATCGGAAAATCTTCTCGTTTAGTAGATTAGAGATTAGTGAACACTAGTATTCTTCCCTTTGCCTTTTCAGCTAACTGAATTATCACATGGTGATTTCATACCTTGTTAACAGCCAGGCATCACTAACTGGGGAATCTTGGACAACTGACAAAACTGCTGAAATCAGAGAAGATCACAGCACTCCTTTATTGGATTTAAAGAACATCTGCTTTATGGTGAGTTAGTAACACAATTCCCTGTTTGTATTTTGTTTCCGTTGAAGTTGTAGCTTCATTTCAAGATGCCATCAAAAATATTAAATTTCCGATCAGAGATAGTCTGATTGAACGGAGAGTTTTGCAGAGAAATGATTAGTTATTAACATCACAGGGCACAAACGTGGTATCTGGTACTGGAACAGGCTTAGTGATTTCCACAGGATCCAATACTTACATGAGCACCATGTTTTCAAAAGTTGGGAAGAAGAAACCACCAGATGAATTTGAAAAGGGTCTCAGACGGATATTTTACTTGCTTATTTCTGTCATTCTAGCAGTTGTTACCATCATGTTTGTGATAAATTACACTACATCTCTTAATTTGAGCCAGAGTGTTCTTTTTGCCATCTCAGTTGCATCTGCCCTCAATCCTCAGATGCTTCCCCTCATCATTAACACATGTCTTGCAAAAGGAGCACTTGCTATGGCTAAAGACAGATGTATAGTAAAAAGTTTAACATCTATACGCCACATGGGATCAATGTAAGTATAAATTCACATTGAAAATCAACTGATTGATGACTTGGACACTAAATTCATATGCAGTTGCACACATTTGAACCAACTTATCATAAAATATGAATTCAAGTTTCCATTCTTACCCAGCTTTAACTACCCTTTCCCCCTGTCTCTACCATCAAAATCAAAGAAAGGGGAAGAGAGAATCGGAACCTACAATTAATGATTAGATCAGCTTGCGTTTTAATTTTGCGGATTAAACTAGTGGAAACCAGAATGTAAAAATCTATCATTATCGTTGGTTAATTTTGAATAAAGAAAGATCAGCAAGGCACGTTCTCAGCAATTATCAAGACATAAATATAGGAATTATGTATTAGAAACATTATGAATAAATATGAACTTGTAGTAATAAATAGAGAAATTGATAAGTGGGTCTAAATCGTGTTCTAACCTCTAATCAATTGTGCTAATGTATACGTGGTGCTAAGCTTCTAGTATATCAATTATTGATGCAACAGCATCATTAACAATGAATGAAAACATAAGGTTCAAAAATAGTGCAAGGAATATGTCTTGTTTTAATCCAAATATGCATCTTTCTAGCATATTCTTTTTCTGTGTACTTATGTTTTTTAATGTTGCAGGGATATTCTTTGTATTGATAAGACAGGCTCCCTTACAATGAATCATGCAATCATGGTTAATCATCTTGACTGCAGGGGTTTACCCCAAGAAAAAATTTTACGCTATGCCTTCCTCAACTCTTACTTTAAGAGTGACCAGAAGTATCCTCTGGATGATGCTATCCTAGCATTTGTATATTCAAATGGATTCAGGTTTCAGCCATCTAAGTGGAGGAAGATAGATGAGATTCCTTTTGACTTCATAAGAAGAAGAGTATCTGTCATCTTAGAAACAGAAGGCGGACACTCACAATTCTTTGGCAGGTTCCTGTTAACAAAAGGAGCACTGTTAGAAGTATTGAGAGTTTGTTCTTTCATTGAGAATTTCGATAAAGATGAAATTTCTCCCTTCTCTTCAAATGATTATCAGCGGATTTTAAATCTCTCAGAAGATTTGAGCAATGAGGGGTTAAGGGTAATAGCAGTAGCTATAAGGAAGCTGGAAATGGTGTGTCTTTTCTTCTTGCATTCTTTCTTTTCATGCCAATGACATTGATTTTGAATCTAGATAGTTTAAGAGACTAAATTTGGTTGTGACAAGAGGTGAAAATAGAAGACAAATAATTTGAAGGAAAAAATAGAGTAGAAATAAAATAAATTGTTAAGTTGTTTGGTTTAAGAGAATTAAGTAAAAAATATAATGAAAATAAGATTGTAAGTGTTTGGTTTGAGTGAAATAGGAAGAGATAATTAAATAAAGTTGTAAAAATATTATTATGCCCGTGTCAAATCAATAATCTTAAAGTAACATAAGGTTTCAAATGGATAAAATTGACCTTTATCATAATTGGATCCTTGTTAGATGTGAAAAGTGGAGACAAAAATTTGTAAAATGAGACTCACTCAATTTAAACTTATATCTCTTACAAATATTCTCTACCAAACAATCATGCATCATTTCCCTCTTCCCATCTCTCTCCTTTGCATCAACCAAATTGGGCGTACATTCCTCTTCCCATATTTTAGATATAACACTCAAAAAAAGACCACATTATCAAAATTATTCTCTTAGGTGAAATTATTTTATGGTTCATGACCACCACTTATTTATAGTCCTGGTCAATCTTTATATAACAAATAACTAAGGTTTTTCATTTTTTCAATTAACGAAAAAGAGTTAATAAATTCAGCTACGTGTCAAGGGGAAATTAGCTAAAACTATAGATACTTAGCACTTCTAAACTATACAATAACTTCTTATTCTTGTAGGGAACGGTCCTCTCATGTTGATTTTTTACATGACAAAGTCGTGTCTATCTCTCTCACCATAAGCATTAAATAGGCGGAATCTTATTAGTATTTGTGAATACTTAATGGAGAGAGTTAGAAACAAAGTTTCCACGCAAGGTTATGTAAAAATTCAATACGAGAGGATGAGAGAATAAGGAGCACCTCATTTGCTGTGGCTGACTCACTTTCAATTTCAATTTACGTGTGACATTGCAGCCCCAAATATGCGAAACAAGTAATGGAAGCAAGAGAGAAGAGGAGGATATTGAAAGAGACATGGTGTTCATCGGCCTCATAACGTTTTTCGACCCACCAAAGGACTCAGCAAAGCAAGCACTGTGGCGTTTGTCCGAGAAGGGAGTGAAGGCTAAGGTTTTAACTGGTGACTCCCTCTCCTTGACAACAAGGGTATGCAGGGAAGTTGGCATAAGTACCACTCATGTAATAACAGGTCCTGAACTAGAACAACTTGACCAAAACACTTTCCATGAGACAGTTCAAAGAGCCACAGTACTCGCTCGTCTCACCCCAATTCAGAAACAACGAGTGGTGCAATCCTTGCAAACAATTGGAAACCATGTCGTTGGGTTCTTAGGAGATGGAGTGAATGATTCACTAGCTTTAGATGCTGCCAATGTAAGCATTTCTGTGGACTCAGGTGTAGCCATTGCCAAAGACATGGCTGATATTATCTTACTTGAGAAAGACCTCAACGTGCTTGTTGCAGGAGTGGAGCATGGTAGACTTAGTTTTGGCAACACAATGAAGTATCTTAAGATGTCAGTGATAGCTAACTTGGGAAGTGTCATTTCACTCCTCATAGCAACACTGTTATTCAAGTATGAGCCCTTAACTTCTAGACAGCTTCTTACTCAGAATTTCATCTACAGTGTGGGACAGATTGCCCTTGCTTGGGACAAGATGGATGAAGAGTATGTTAAGACACCTCACAAGTCCTCAGAGAGAGGCTTGTCCATGTTCATGTTGTGGAATGCACCAGTGTGCACCCTTTGTGATGTGGCAACACTTTTGTTTCTTTGGTTTTATTACAAGGCTTACACTGATGTGACTCAGAAGTTTTTCCATTCAGCTTGGTTCATTGAAGGTCTCCTATTGCAGACCCTCATCATCCACTTGATAAGGACAGAGAAAATCCCTTTCATACAGGATGTTGCATCTTGGCCTGTGATTTTCTCCACTGTTGTGACATCTGCAATTGGAATTGCACTTCCATTCACACCCATTGGGAAGGTCATGGGATTCTCACTTATACCTCTTTCATATTTCGGATTTTTGGTGCTTCTTTTTCTGGGGTATTTTACAGTTGGCCAGGTCGTTAAGAGACTTTACATATTGGTTTATAAGAAATGGCTTTGAATATCAAAACATTCATCTGTTTAGTCGCTTAAAATGCCGCTGTTATGAAGTCAATATCAAGTAGAAACTTTTAGATCGTGTCGTCAAACACATCCAACATTGCTGTAATCGTACCCTACAAATTTCAAAACAATAGGAATTACATTCATGAATGAATAATACGTGCATTAAAATTTTGTATACTATATTTAGCTAATTTACGATAGTTGTAAATGTTCCGTCCGAAATTCCAGTGCTTCCTGTCATTTTTCTATTTGTGTTATCAGTTCTTGATCCGCTTATCACCTTCAGACAATAAGCATCTATGAAAACATGTGGAACATTTGAAATCTTTTACTTGTCAGCATTTGTATGAGTTGCATATTGTCCCAGGCCATGTATTAATTAACAAAACCGGTTTAGTGTGTACTATTTGATAAGAAAATTTAGTTTGTTAGTCACTAAAATTATGTACTAGAGATTATTCAGATAGAATTTCAAAAATTAGCCTAAATTACTTAGAACGTTGAACAAGAAAAAACCTTCACAAAAGGAAGGAAAAGGTCCTACCGGGAGTCGAACCCAGGTCGCTGGATTCAAAGTCCAGAGTGCTAACCACTACACCATAGAACCGTGCGCTATACGTTTCCCATGATAGGTAATAATTACATATTGACAATAATGTCTTAAAAAAAGGATGCAGGCAATAGAAAAAAGAATTTGAGATCCATGCAAAAAGCACATGAACATTGTCACTCTAACTATACGTTTTTTTTAATAGATCCACTTTCTTCCTTATGATGTGCTGATTTCGCTATTTAAAAGAAGAAAACTTTTTAAAAGGAGTAAAAATGTAAAATTTAGCAAAATGTTGATCCCCATTCCCCACTAACATTTTGTCAATAGAAAATCCACTTTAGATTTTGTGGGAACAAAAAACAAAGTAAGAAGAGGAAACGTTGAGAATAATATTGCAATCAACTAAAACAATGAAGTAAATGATAAAATAGGTTTCAACAAAAATAAAAAATAAAAAGTTAAAAGAGGACTTTGTAAAAATCAGTAGTAATAAATTTGAGTAGCACTACAAGAAAACTATATATATATATAAAAAGTAGAAGCCATTTACTTGCACTTTAATTTTTTTTGTGAGAAGTAAAGTTATAATCTTTAGAGTAAATTGTTCAAGCCTTCCTTTTATTTTGTAGTTTTTACATAAACCTCTCATTTTATAAAATTATGCTATACTTAAATCCCGAACCTTAATTGTTTTTATAGCATGCTACACTTAAATCTAGAATCATTGTTTTATAAATCCCGAACCTTTATTTTTATTACATATATTGAGTCGCTATACAAAAATGAAGGTTTTACGTTGAAGTGTAGAATATAAATCCCTCAAAATTTTATTTTTGTCACTCCTTTAATCCTTGAAAAGATTGTTATCGTATGAATATATCCTTTGAAGATTTATTTAGTCGCTCAAACATTTTATTCACCACTTTAGTCATTCACAGGATCTCTTTGGTGAAATTTAACATCTCTTCTCTCAAAGACTAATATGATTATATTTTAAAACTTTGAGGAACTAATTTAATGATAAATTAAATCTGTGCAAAACTAATTTGGTGATAATTTTTTTAGAAGACTAAAGTGATAGTGTTTTTATTTCGCTTAGTAAAAAAAATTTAAAAGATTAATATAGTAACCCATGTAAGTCTAAGGATGAAATTTTAAGTTTTATCAGGTTCAAATACTTGTTAATAAACCTTAAAAAATGTATGGAGTTTCATGAAAGGACAAATATTTGGGATCCACTAGCTAGTAATTTTAAGAAAGAGACACATAAAATATACACATAGGAAATGAATTTAGAGTTTAATATGGATGTATTGTAAAAAAAAAAAATAGTCATCATTTTTAGTATAATTTATAAGATTATTATTATAAAAGTTATTAAATCTATCTACAAATTGAAAAATATAATTGAAAAATAGTATATGATGTTTAATACAAGTTTTTTTACTTTTTGCGTGACAAGTATAATGTTTTATGAAAACAAGTTCGATGCACAATCTGAGTATTAATTATAAATCCAGGCATATAAATCCATTGGAAGGCATCATGTTTCATACAAGTTAACCAAACATAGGCAAGCAAGTTTGATGCATGATTAGGCAAAAAAAGAGGGAGGGATTATAGAATATAAAAGAGAGCATCCATATACATCCAGCAAACTCATGTTGAAACATACAAAACAGTGGTGAAATTTCCTAAACTTTTCGTATAATTGTATGATTTGTATCACTATATACGTAAAGCATACTGATAATTTCTGTAAGGGATGTGGAGTAGAGGCATCACTGCTTTGCTTTGGATAAACAAAGGGTTCATCCTCCATCAACAGCCCTTGATCTTTGAAGTTGACCGTTCATCCTCCCAAATTACTGCTTTACAATGGAAGAGTTGAACTCTGACTCCTACAGTGTCTGGAGAACAAAAACTTGGTGTTATGTGAAAAAGATCTTCTCATTCTCATTGAGACGGAGATCGGCCTCTTTTGCAACGCACGTCCAATTGAAGCCAACTTGTTATTAATAATAGTTGTTGAAGTTGAGCTCCCACTACCATGCTTCTCATTAACAACAACACTCATATCCTTATTACTTGAATAATTCACTTTTTCACCACAATGATGGGTATCTAAATCCACCACCACATCACCAAATAACACCATTGAATTAGCAGAAGAAGAATCCATCGAAACCGATCTTCTCAGAGGCTGTGTTGCCTCTACCACTTCCACTGCGGCCGAAGACACATCATCATCTTCAACCCTCTCATGATCAGAACTCTCCACGCGGGCCTCTTGATGACCAGAAACGTTTGAAACCGTCTGATTACTCTGATCAACGGCTCTGATCACATGCGCGCCGTCAGTTTCGTCGCGTAGCACAGGTGCACGACACAAGGGGCAATTTTTGTGAGACCTGAGCCACGTGTCAATGCAAGGGATGTGGAAGGCGTGGCTGCACTTGGGCAACAACCTCAGACTCTCGTCGTGTTCGAACTCTCCGAGGCAAACCGAACACTCGGTGCCGTCTATGATGCCTTCGCCTTTCTTGTATTTGAATACCGTGATGGAGTCTATGAGGGACTGTTGGAGACCCACCGTACGGATGTACCATATCGGGTGGACAACCGCCAACTCCTCCACGTCATCATCGTTATCCGAACTCGGAGGAGAATCTCCGTTCAAATCGAACAATATGGGGGCGTCGACTCTTCTGTTTTGGTTATTGCGGCTATATCTTCTTGAGTAGAAGTACCTTATGAGTACGGACACGGCGCAGAGAAACATGATGACGCCAACCATGCATGCCATGACAATCATCGCGAGTTGAGGAACATTTTTGTGATGTTCTTTAAAGGAAGGTATCCGGAATTCAGGATGTGGTATTATAATATTATTTGCAACTGAAGCTGGGGAAGGTGTTGGGGTACCATGGTGTTGTTGGGTTCCATTCTTAGGAAGATGAGGATCCATTAATTAACGGAGCAGAGGTAGAAGCTGGGGTCAAGTATTCTAATATTCTATGGAGGGAGATGAGAGTGGATCTGGAAAATATTGTTGCATAGAGTGTGGCATGATTCAATGGTAATATGAGAAATTCGGGCATTTCGTTTTCTATTGGAGACTCAGACTCACTCTCGAATTTACTTGGTGGTTTCTTTTTTTTCCAAGTCAATGGACTTTGTGATGGTTTCCGCGTTAGCTTTAATGGTGGTGGGGCGTTACCAGATTCTTATAATCTACAATCCTTTTCATCAAGGAAACTTTCTCTTTTTTTTTTGTTTTTTCATAAATAAAAAAATAGGATAATTTTGGTTCTCGTTTTATTTTTTTTTTAAAAAAATCTTTGACCCGTGTGATGCACATGTAAACAAGATATTTGTGTAATTTTAAGACGATTTTGTACTAAATAGTAGAGTTGTATAACTATAAGTAAATTACATAATTTAAGTTATTATAAATAAATTACTCTCATATTAGAATAAAAAATTTATTTTTTACTCAATAACATAATTTTTGTCGTTAATTAACGTTTTTCCATGCAATGAAAATAAATAAAAAAAACAAAACCAATATATAGAAAAAGACCATTGACATATATAATATATAAAAATAATGTAAAAAAATTATTCTTATAAAAATTCATTATCCCATTAAAGTTCATCAGCTAAAGACATGGTAGACATGATAGATTAACGTGACATTTAAGTAATTACTTGAGACGTAAATATATCTCCATTTTTAATCTATAATATATAGCATAAATCACATGTAAATAAAACATTTTAATTTAACATAAAAATAAATACAAATTTAACTATATTTATATACTTTTTTATACTCAACATTTTTTTTACATTAACATCTATAGTCAATCTTGTGCTAAAGAAAGAATTTGAAAATACCCATCATACTTGATAATTTTTTTTAAAAATAATTTGTTGTATTCAATGTCTTATTTTATGTCACAAAATAGATATTATTAAAAAATATTTATCTACTCACTTTGAAAACTTTTCATTTTACACCATTGTAGTATAATCGCAATTGGATTTGTTTGAAATATTTGTTAAAAGATGGGAATCAATGTCAATAGCAAATTTATCCCACAGTGCACAAATGACCCTATTACCTCTATTTGATACAAAAAACATAATTTAATTAGTTAAAAATCTAATATGTCTCATTTTAAATATAAAAATTATGAAAATAAAATAATTTTATCTGCTCAACAGATGCTTAACAAGGAAGCTAGAGAGTGTGACACCCGAAGAAACTTGGAGTGGAAGCAAACCGAGTGTCAAGCATCTAAGAGTGTTTGGGTGTTTGTGCTTTAAGCATGTTCCAGATCAGCTGAGAAGGAAACTAGACAAGAAGGCTGAGCAGATGATCATGCTGGGCTATCACTGCACTGGTGGGTATAGGCTTTATGATTACAGCTCAAAGAAAGTGGTGATCAGCAGTGATGCAACCTTTGATGAAAGTAGAAGCCTGAATTGGAAAAGCACCACTGCAGAAAGTGACTCAAGGCAGGAGGATCTTAGGATTGAAGTTGATGGACCTGATTTAGAATCGGCTAATGAAATTAAAGATGCAGAGCATGAAGCACTGGTTCAGGTTAACCAGAACCAAGGAGAGGCAGTAGACAGCAGGAGTAAAAGAACCAGAATCCCCTCATCAAGACTTCAGGACTTTGAAGTATATACAGATGATAGTGTTGCTGATGATGGTGTACTTCTACCCTGTGAGGAAGTGCATGTTGTACTGTTTGCTGATGTTGAGCCCCTTTCCTTTGCACAAGCTGTCAAGGAAAAGAAATGGTGGAAGCAATGAAGGAGGAGCTGGAGTCAATTGAAAGAAATGGGACTTGGGAGCTAGTCAAACTTCCAAAGGGAAAGAAGGCCATAGGTGTTAAGTGGGTATACAAGGTCAAGCATAAACCCAATGGAAAGATAGCCAAGTACAAAGCTAGGCTAGTGGCAAAGGGATTCCTTCAAAATGAGGGAATTGACTACAATGAGGTTTTTGCTCCTGTTGCAAGATTGGAGACAATGAGGATGATTGTAGCTGCTGCCAGTAACAGGGGTTGGCCCTTGTACCAAATGGATGTTAAGTCAGCCTTCTTGAATGATTATTTAGAAGAAGAGGTGTACATACTGCAGCCACCATGCTTTGAGAAGGAAAAGCACAAAGATAAGGTGTACTGGCTTAGAAAAGCCCTGAATGGTTTAAAACAGTCTCCAAGGGCCTGGAACATGAGAATTGATGGAGTCCTAGCCAAACAGAAATTTAGCAAATGCAAGAGTGAACATGGTGTGTATGTAAGGGCAGATTGTTCAACCAATTTACTACTGGTCTACCTATATGTAGATGATTTGCTTGTGATTGGCAGCAGTGAAAAGGAGATTCATGTCTTCAAACAGCTCATGATGGCTGAGTTTGAGATGACTGATTTAGGGAAATTATCCCATTTCCTTGGATTAGAATTTATCCAGGTCCAGAAGGGAGTGCTCATGCATCAAAGCAGATATGCTCAGGAGGTCTTAAGGAAATTTGGTATGCTGCATTGCAACCTTTCTTCCACACCAGCTGAACCAGGGCTTAAGCTGGAAAAGGATCCTGAAGAGGAACTGGTTGATGTAACTGAGTTTAGAAGATTGATTGGATCTTTGAGATACCTATGCAATAGCAGACCCAATATCTGCTTTGCAGTAAGCCTGATCAGCAGATTTATGAAAAGGCCTAGACTGTCACACATGCAAGCAGCCAAGAGAGTGTTGAGACTTATCAAAGGGACAATTGGTAGTGGTGTGTTATTCCCTTTTAAGGCTAAATCAGGAAAACCAGACCTGCTTGGCTACACAGACTCTGATTGGAAAAGGGATCCAGAACAGGAGAAAAGCACTGGAGGATATCTGTTCATGTATAATGATGCTCCTGTGGCTTAGAGCTCTAAGAAACAGGATGTGATAGCCTTATCCACTTGTGAAGCTGAGTATGTGGCAGCATCACTTGGTGCCTGTCAAGCAGTTTGGATGATGAATCTTCTTGAGGAATTGAAGCTGAGGGAAAGGAAACCTGTCAACCTGTTAATTGACAACAAGTCTGCTATTAATTTGGCCAAACACCCCACCTTGCATGGTAGAAGCAAACACATTGAGCTTAGGTTTCATTATATCAGAGATCAAGTTTCAAAAGGAAATGTAACTGTGGAATACTGTAAAGCAGAGGAACAACTTGCAGATCTAATGACCAAGCCAATTCAAGTCTCAAGGTTCAAACAAATTTGCAGTGAACTAGTTAATAACCTAGAGGATCTGAATTGAGGGAGGGTGTTGAAGCTTGGAGCTTGATATAGATATCAATTCAGTTCCTTATTAAGCTGTACTTGCTTTGTTATTTAGTTTGTTATTTCTGTTATGTTTGTTATTTCTGTTAAAGGGACTCTACTGCAATTGGGTTTAGTGTAGAGATCCTGTGCTGCATGTATAAAAGGGAAATGCCTCTATGAAATGAAGTTGAGATTTCTTGCTCACATATCCTTACTCGTGTGTTCTAACTTCAATCTTAAGTTTGTGTTTTCTAGCTTGAGGGTGCTGTAAGCACCAGGTCGAACAAAATTGACCATCATTTCATTTTTTTTCGTAATAATGCTATATTCATAAATCATATATGATTGTTGAAATCCAATACCTATCAAATTTAAATGTTTAATTTTCAAGTATCTCATGATCTCTCTTGGCGGTGCCCAGTTAGTGGTGTCAAAAGAGGAACTTTTCCTGCAATTGCTAAGCCATAAGCTTTGAGCCCGTCGTACTCAGCAGGATATTTTGTCATTAACCTTATTGTTTGAACCCCAAGATCTCGTAGTATCTGTCAGAGATGTATCATTCAATTATTTGAAAAAAAACGATTATGCTACCAAAATCAATAATTTACGGTGAAACATGCATGAGCGAAAATAATTGTTTTGTACATATATGACAGTTAACAGGGATAAAGAGACACTAAATTATATTAATTTTGATTTCCAATGTCCTGGATGAAATGGTTAGAAATTTGAAGTCAGATAATAAGACAAGATATGTTAAAATTTTAGGATTTTTATTGTTATAGTAACCAAAAGATAAAGATTTCTTGATTAATTAGGAAATGACGACTCAAGATAACTATTTATTAAAGATGACAAGAATAATCAATAATCCAAGAATTTAAGGTGGTGGAAGTTTTGAGCAAAGTGCAAGATTTGGAATTCAAACATCAAGAGTTTGGAATTCAAAGTGTTAGTTATCAGAAGTTTATCAGAAATCACACGAGAAACACCATGATCTTAATCTAAATACTTATACATCTCAGCTTCTGAGATTTGTTAAGTATATCTTCCATCCTAATATTTTTAATAAAGGATCAGTTTCTGTAGATTTCATTGTCAATTTTCTTCAAATAGTCATCAAATTCCATGCTTTGATTAACTTGCATTCTTTAGCTTACTCTCAACTTCCAAGCATAACTTACTGCTTTTAATACATTTTTATTCAATTTATCATTTTCAACACATGCCACCAATTTACTTTCGATACTCATGATATATATGGTACTTTTAAAAGTTACAACCATTTGCCATCTTTTACCTTTAATCTTTGTTCTATCGTGAAGTGTCACATTGCCTACCCCAACTAGGATGCACTTTCTGCACCTGTGGACTAACTTATAAACTTAATATCAATCGATTTCAAGATAGAATCAGAACACGTACATTTCAGTTGGTTTTAAGATGGAATCTAATATTTTGTATTGCACACTTTCATTATTAATAGTAAATTTATCATTTGCTGATCTCAAATTTGACTTTACTGATATAGATTACCACTTTGTATTCTTTTAATTTCTTATTTAAACAGTAGAATAACTTATTTTCTAAGAAGTTGATTAAATTTCTTAGCAAACAGTAATAGTGGAGGAAACTTTTCAATGCATGTGTATAGTTAATTTCGAACCAAATAGTACCTGAGCTCCAATACCGAACTTCCTAGAATCAACTGGTAACTGCAATTCCTCATACTTGTCATCTTCCGAGGGGTAACCACGGACCATGTGGCCTAAGCCAATACCTCTACCTTCATGTCCTCGGAGATACACTAAGACACCCCTACTTGCTGCTTCAATTTGCTTCAATGCAAGTTCTAATTGGTTTCCACATTGACATGTTGCCCCAAAAATGTCACCAATGAGACATTCTGAATGTACTCTCACAAGTACGTCCTGCCCATCACCTATCTCACCCTGTTAATATCAAAAGCATGTTATTATAGTCACCAACACAAGAACACTAGTCAAATCTCTCAAAATTTCACTCTTGCCACAGAAAAGTAAGTGTCTCTAAGGAGAAAACACTACAAACGTATAACGTATTCAAGAAATCTGACTAATTTTTATTCAAGGAGTCAGCTTGTAGAGCATTTATATCAGAATTCATTAATTGGATGAAAAAGGTCTGAATTCTTGTGAGGCAGAGCACAGCCTCAGGCAATAAAGATGTAAAGTTTCTCTAGAAACATGATTGAAGGTCAATCCAACTAATTAGAAACTGATTTCGTCTTATCTTTAATTCAACAAAGAAAGTACTAACCGAGGATTATATCATGTCAACTAAGAGCCAAGAAATCAAATTATGACATGTGCACATTTATTTAAGGAAAATTGTAATTTGGCAGTTGCAGTTGAAGATGCTGATAAGTGTTAAGCAGGCAAATATTGGTGAGCTGCTTACTTTAACCATCGCAATATGCTCAATCCCATCCAGACATGACCGATAGCAATAAGCTTTGAAAGGTCCCCACATGATCGGTATCAGTGCAGCTGAAGCACACTCTACCAACTTCTCCCTCTTTCTCCTGTATCTGCTAGTTCAGATCATGCAAGTATTAGATACGCCCTTAAAGTTCTTAAGTCTATCTTCCTTAATCCTTATGATAATCTGAAATAGCATACTTTAAAAAATCTAAATATGGGCCAATCCAAACAGCAATTTTATCAGTGGTGAGTCTTAACATTGGAACAATTTTGTGATTAAGGAAATGTGTGCAGACCTACATTAGCAACTATAAGAGATTAATCACTTTTTACATTATTATTACAAGTCTTCCTTTAAATAGAAACCAGTGTGTGACACATGAATTCGATGTGCAGTATGCAGGGTCATTTAGAGAATTATGTAACTATGCTGTTGATTTCTTAGAAATTACCTTATTAAATCAGCAATGGATATGATTTTCAAGTTTTCCTTCTTTGCCATTTGCCGAAGCTTTGGTAACCTAGCCATTGAACCATCATCATCTACTATCTCACATAAAACTGTAGCAGGTTCCAAGCCAGCCAACACAGCAAGGTCAACTGAAGCTTCTGTGTGTCCTGGTCTTTTAAGAACCCCTCCTTCTCTGTACTTCAGGGGAAATATATGACCTGGGCGATTGAAATCATCAGGCCTCGAATTTCTTGATGCAAGTTTCAGGATTGTCGTTGCTCTATCTTGAGCAGACACTCCTGTTGTAGTGCCTTGCTTTGCATCCTATAATATGCAAATTGTTATGGTATCAGACAAGAAATCAAATCAACATTATGCTTGAAAGCACATATCCTCCTGTTCTTTACAAAGAAAAATGTGCTTAAAAATCATTATCATACTTTCTCTTACAAGAGGATTATCAATTAATAATGAAAAGCCTATGTACCACTGTCACTGTGAATGCAGTGCAAAGTTTTTCTCCATTGTCCTTCTGTGTCACCATCAGTGGGAGTTGCAGCCTCTCTAAGTCTTCTTCTTTCATGCTTACACACACTATCCCAGTTCCATACTTGACAATAAATGCAATTGCTTTTGGTGTCACCATTGAAGCTGCCATTATTAAATCTCCCTCGTTTTCTCTATCTTCATCATCAACAACAATAATTAACTGCAAATTTGTCCCAAACAAGTGAATTTCTTGACATGGTACCCTTGCAGGATAAAGAATTGATCAACAAAACAACAGATTAATTAACCTTTCCCTGACGAATATCTGCAATGGCATCTGGGATAGAAGAAAACCCTTGTGTAGGACAATCCAGATCATATTCATTTCTATCAGCAAAGAAGCCATTGATAGTAGGATTTATCTCATCAGAGACTGTTCCAAAAGCAAATGTATCAAGTTGCTGTCTGATTTTAATTGGTTCTTCTGCCAGTTTGTCTAGTTGTCTTGGACTGTTATAGTTGTTAGGATGAGATAGCAGATCTCCTTCTCCGGATATTACAGCCCTCATTTTATCAACCTTGAAACTGAATTTCACTTTTCTAATGG
This sequence comes from Glycine max, assembly GCF_000004515.6. Taxonomy (NCBI): domain Eukaryota; kingdom Viridiplantae; phylum Streptophyta; class Magnoliopsida; order Fabales; family Fabaceae; genus Glycine; species Glycine max. The sequence continues at coordinate 36,437,714 of NC_038241.2, forward strand.
GACTAGCCAACATGAAATCAGATTTGTATCCGCTTGTATTGAGTGGAGGAGTGCCACTCACAATATACTGCCTTCTAAACAGAAGAAGCAACCATCCAATTACACAAGTGGAAGAAGAAGCAGAATAAAGTGACAACAATTCTTAAAGGACATTAGAATGAATAAATTTCCACCTAGTAAAAAGCTGAATACATCCTTTATAGGATACTAGGCTGAACTAGAGTTGTTTCCCACAAACCTAAAGTAAATTGGCCCAACATCACCTGAAGAGTTTGGCAGCCAGTTATCCCAGCACCAAGATAGCAGTAAAACTAAATCTTCTACAAGTCGTTCTAAGATTACATGCAAATTAATCTCCTATTACCAATTAATAAAATGATCAAATTTCCAAATAATAGCGATTATCACTTGCAAAGTTACTTCTCTACCATGTATTTGTCTAGCCAAGCCTTCATATAACTTATCCTTCCCCTCACATAGAAACCTCCTACCTCTAACTTGGGAACTTGTGCATTGGAATGCATTCTCGCACACTGCTGTATTGGGAAAATCACCATCTTATCTACCTACCTACCTTCGTTCCTTCAGCCTAAGGACAGGTACACCATAAACATGATTCTTGGACTGAACATATGGAGAAAAAAAAATGACAAGCCAACGTTTTATTTTACATGCATGCAAATATTGACATTACCCATGTTTCAATAAAATGCAAGGAATCTATTTTTTATTTATATTATTACAATAAAAACTGTAAAAAAATTTCAGGCACACAATCCCAAAATTCAACATTAGCGAGATGGATTTCGAAATCTGCAGGTATTACTTTGAACTTGTGCCAGACTCGCTCTTACTCTATAATTATAGTATACATATTCAATATTATAGAGTAATGTAGGACTTGTAATCCATTTGATTCATTTTCATATAAATTCCAATTAATGTTTCCCATATATGAATATATGAACGACACTATATATATAAAGTGATGTAGGGTAAGTCTTTAAATGTAGCCTGGACATGGAAAGAAATTAAAAGAGAATATATATAAAAGAAATGGTAATTAATGAAAGGCTGAAAGCTCACTTGGAACATGTGTGCAGGAACATGGAAGAGCAATGAAAATTGACGAAAGCCATTCAGTGTCTGATAGATACGGACAAAGGTACGTAAGATAAGAAGAGCGAACACCAGAGATTGGTTCATTGCAACATATGGTTCCGCGATTGGTTTATGTATATATATTAGTAGCTCTGCTGAGGTGCCACTTGTCTCTTCATAACGTGACCTTTGGTAAGCAGGAATGTGAAAATGTACAAAATTTGCTTTGGTTTACAAAGAAAATCATTTTCATGATAGGAATTAGTGGTTTTTCGGTAAGTATAACTTCTCTCTTTTACTTTTTTCTACTCAAAATTATTTTATAATTTAATTCCCAATATACATTTGACTTTCTCTCTCCTTTTTGTTTTTTTTAATTCAAAATATTATAAAATATAAATATTATATTATATAATTTTTTAATTGGTTTTAAAATTACTTATTTATTAAATTAAATTTTAAAATTTTTTAAAATTTTTTTTAAAGAAAATGATATTATTAAATATAATTATTTTTATTTTATTATATAATTTACTTAACATATTTTTTAGATAAATATTTTTATTTAAAATCTGAATTTTTTAATATAATTATATTACTAAATATAATTAGTTTGTTTGTATCATGAGATTTAATTAAAAAATGAGAAGAGTTTTTGTTTAACAACTTATTTATAAAGGATGCCAACTGTGACCATCCTTTGTCGTCCTCTTTCTCCTTGCATCATCATGACCCTGATCTAGTTCATATTCTTTAAAGATAATTGCTAATTAAATATCTTTAAAGATATTCTCAATATATTTTTATTATCAAAAATAGTTCATATTTAACATTTATGAGTATCTTTTAGATATTTTAATCTTTTCTTCTCAAGTCATAAATAATAAAAATATCAATTTTTATCACTTAAGTAAAAAATAACGGTTAAATAAATATTTTTAATATAGCATTTACTACGCTTTAAAATTTTATGTTTATTGTATAAGATAGATGTATCAATTATTTTTTTACTGTATTTTTTAGTTTATTTTAATACTATTAACTAATTTTTTTATTTTTTTTAATCAACGAACATAAAAAAAATATCAACAACACATAAATTTAACTACAAAAGTACATGTAACTAAAAAATTGTACTCTAATTTTATCCAATTTTTTTATTTTTCTTTATTTGTATATTTTTTCTTTAAAAAAAACAAAATTATAAAATTTAATTTAATAAATAAATAATTTTAAAACTAATTAAAAAAATTATATAATATAATATTTATATTTTATAATTTTTTTTAAAAAAAAGGAGAGAGAAAGTCCTAAGTAATGTATATTGAAAATTAAATTGTAAAGTAGTATAGATTGAAAAAAGGTAGGAGAAAGAAGATGTATTTAAGGAAAAACCGGATTGGTTTATGTATATATATTGGTAGCTCTGCTGAGGTGCCACCTGTCTCTTCATAACCAGTTACACTTATAAATCCAATTACCTTGTTTGTTTATACCTTTTACGTTCTTTCCTGAAGAAGAATTTTTTACGTGACCTTTGGTAATCAGGAATGTGAAAATGTACAAAATTTGCTTTGGTTTACAAAGAAAATCATTGTCATGATAGGAATTAGCGGGTCTTCTATTTTTCTTTTTCGTTCACAATACTTAATGCTTGTTTTTTGTCCAACCAAAGGTATCTAGAGGTCATCCTGTTTAAACTGAAACAACTTAAGTTCATCCACACATTTGATGGTTCACAATACTCATGGTTAATTGGCATCTTATTCAAAGAAAATCAAGCATTAATTATTTCAATCAAATATACAAGTACCCATTAATATGTAATTTTCATATTATCAGATTCATCAAAGACAAATTCAGGTGTTTATATTAGTCTTCAATAACATATTTTCTTATAATACTCTTTTACATATCCCTTTTAATATTTAATACAAAAATTATCAGTTTTTTTTATAAAAAAAAAGGTATTCAACAAAAATATACACACTTGATATTTCCAATATTATAACTTGGATGGTGAGATTTTCACTAGAGCTTAATGGGGAGGCAAAAAATCATTGTCATGTAAAGGCTACATTCCATACCATTGCCAATTGTAAATATATATTGAATTTTCCTTGGTACGACTTTAGGACATTTAAATTCCCGAATGCCGTGAGGCTATGGTTAAATATTTCCAATTTACCACTCTCTTAGAATCATACATAGCTTATTCCTAGAATCATTTACGTTTGTCCAAGTCAATGCCTTAGAGTTAGAGATTTACATGAAATGCATAACTTTTGGACATTAGAAAATGCAAATTACAGCATGCCATGACTCACTTCAGGATAGCGTTAATTTACCTGCACCAGAGTAATGTTTGTAACTTTCTATTGATTTCAAATAACTTTCATATGACGCTCAACTAATGTTTATGTTTCAGGTCTTGGCAGTAGTCGTGGTACTGACATTTTTTTTTAATCTATATTAGTAGTTAATTGTTAGTTTTCCTTCCTTTCTTCTCCTATCACCAAGTTATAACTCTGCAGTACTAACATGTTAACTGCAACAGAATTCAAACTTTGTGTAAAATTCTTATCGTTCTCTTTTGTAGACATGCATATTTGTCCATTTTGAGATGCATATTACTTCATTTTCATATATGACTATAATTTTGTTTTTTTCTCAACTTAAGGTAAATTTTATAAGCTGAAATTTCTGGCACTGGTAATTTAATATTTGATTCTTTTCGCCCTCTGTGAGCTCAAGCCCAACGAGATGCTGATTCGCATTAGGAACTGCATAAGCTCAAGCTTACATAGACAATCGTTGTAAAAGATCATGCCTTATTTCGGCATTTGGGCAATTGTATTAAAGTAATTCAACTGTAGTGTTCAGGGTATGACAACTGAGAACTATCAAAAGTTGTGATGAATATCTAGACATGTAAATTATGAACCTTGTCTTGGTGTTATTGTAAAATGTTGTCACAATCACTGTCACTGAAAATTTCATATGACTTGGATCCAAAGTAGAAATATATTATCAGAAAATACACTACCTTTTTTTTAATCTTGAAATCAAGTCCATTTCAGCAAATACTTTAGGCAATGACAAAAGCAGTTGAATAGAGGAAGAAGAATAAAGGTATGTTTGAATGTCTGTTCAAGATGTGGTGCACGAATTTCAAAGTAAATCTAATGGCCCACAAATTTCGTTTTGCAAAATAAAGGGTCTGGATGCTGCTTGGAAATGGAGGTTGGCTCAAACCTAGGTTTGCACCAGAAATCCAAACACGCACTAATTGGTTATACAACAGATGCTACCTGAAATATTCTCCAAAAGTAGTTTTCTGTCTTTTTGGCTTATTGACCTAGGTGCATATGTGGCGTGTGCCATTTTTATGAAACAAAGCGTCCTGTCAAGCATCGTAGACATGAAATAAGGATTAAAGTATGTGGTTTTATTTCCTTACATGTTTTATAATGTGAATGTCTCCTGAATCAGCAATATAAAAAACGACAGTTCAAGTGTGGAGGATCAAATGCATGCAGCCTTACCTCCATGAGTAGAGAAGAACTCGTAATCATGAGATCACAAGGCTGAAACCTTATTGTTCCACCTAGGCTCATCTTCTTCCTAAATTAGCAATATAATCAAATATGGAATGTCTTGTTTGTGTTCCCCTACATATAGGCTGTTACCCTAGTTGTTCAAAATTTCAAATGGATGGATTAAATTTTAAATAAGATTTTTTTTTTAAAACAGTATTTTTTTTAGTAAGTCACTTCTTAAAATAAATATAAAATTATTTCTTTTTAAGTAAAAATAATTTAGACAAACATATTAAAAATATAAAAAAATTATTAAAATAAATATTTGTTTCAACAAATAAGTTTAAATAAATTGTCCTCTTGTGATCAGTAATTTTGTTAAGAGGATAAAACAGATAATGGGATTAAGGATCATTTTCACTAGTTTATATAAGCACGTCAAGGGATTACCTCCAGTATGCTCGCCTTTCTACCTACATTTGGTTTCGGGACTAACTGAAGTAATCTCAAGACTCTCTGGTCAGAACAGTATGGTTTTGTAAACAATTTAACGTTGTCCTATAAATTTATTTACAATATTATTAGTACACTACTATACAATTAAGTCATCTAAGTTCTCCTCTAGATCTATATCACTAATGTCTAATATTTGTCAATAATAATTCATGGAAATATAATAATCTAAGAAACGTGTGAAGTTTGCTTTTGTGTTGTGTTTATGTATATGACCTCTGGTGATGTAATTGATTGTGGAAAAGAGAAGGACTAATTGTATAGGTGGTAGTTCTGAGTGGGGTGCCGTAGCATAGAATGGTCCACAAAGGAATAGAAAGGGAATGGAATGAAGCAAATTTCTATTTGCTTGAATGCTTGGTGGGGGATACAAAGGGATGATCATTGGTGGAATGAGCTTGAAATGTAAATATAACATCCAAATAAGGAAAGGACTATGGTTGAAGGGGAAAAAATGGGTATCTTGGTACTCTGCCTCATTGTCTACGGATTTCATTAATAATACATTTTTCATTTCATAAATGGATCATAGTGGCTATAGGTATCGGATTCGTTTCGTTTATTTATGTTCATTGTTTTGCTTTGCAGAAACGAATGACAAATGGTTGGTAGGACATCCATCATGTTATTCTTTAAAACCCTTAATTTGTGCAATACAAACTTTCTTCCTTTTAGTTCAATGTTAGTAAAGGGATAACTGCTCTGATTCTTGAACACTTGAATCTCAATATTATTTTAATGTTGTGCTATGGCTTCTGCATTTTATTTTAATTTATTGACCTTTTCATTTTCGTTAATAATGTTATGCGGTGATGTTATTTTGTATATAGTTTTGAGAAATGTATCATGTATGGACTCAATTATGAGGCGAGTTCATTCATATTTTTAACTGATACTTTTTCTCTCATCATATTAGTTCCATTTGTTTGTTTTTGTTCTGCAACGAATTTTTTGTCTTATGATGGCAGAGTTAAGGCTCAAAGTTGACTGCTACTGATGTGATCAGGAATTAGTTTTATAAATCTTGATTTTGCTTAAAATTAAAATTGAAATGAATTGATTTGTGTAAGAAAATAGTTACTCCAAAAGGAAGTATAGAGTAAAACTTTGTAAGAATCTCTCAACTCAATCCAAAAGCTACAAAGGACAATATTTCTGGTATCCGAAAGCTGTTAAATGTTTTGAGGTGATCATTTGGTTGTCATAGTAAAGCAGATCGACCCAAATTAAACGGTTTATTAACAAATTGTTGGGAAACCAAGGGGTAATCACGGATAGATCTTCACCAATGAATTACAACTTGATATTATATTTTAACTCAATATTACTGTTTAGGTTTATGAATTTTTTTTTCATTTATATGATTTTCAAATTACAAATTTTTAATTTGATGTGAGAGTTTATCTTACACTTGTATTCCAACACTAATCATTTTTAATTGTCTTGGAAAAAAGAGAAAAATAATAATAATAATAATAATATCACTCTTATGAAAAAAGGAAACCCTCCTCATCAAGATTCTGTTTTCTTTCCCGTAACTTTTGCTTATTTTTTTGTTTGATTTGGATAGCACTCACAAGTTAGAAAAGAGAACAAAGTTGCCTACCACTAGGTGTTATGCGCTGTCCGACAAAGCCTCTCACCTAATTAAAATCAAGCCTTCTTTTTCTTTGGTGGTGGGGGGATTCATCTATTAATTTCTACTTTGTTTTTCTCTTCGTTGTGTGTCTTTGTTGTATTCCATGCACAGTAACTGGTAGGCCCTTACCAAACCAAAAAGGCCTCTCTCTTTCTTACTTTCTAAAGCATTGGAACTAATCAAAATCACTTTAATGAAAACCATGTGATTGGCTGATTGATCATTTGTAGGATCGGTGTAATTCACAAGTTAGCTAAGGTGGTGTTAGCTTTGCTTTTCCCCCCAAAATTTCATATTCATTCATCATGCACTTGCTAGTTGCAAGTTGCAAATTCAAAGTTTCCCTCTTCCTCCATGCAACCTCAAATTTTGTCTCTCCACAGCTTAAACTTACACTGTCTTATGTGTTCTTGTTTGTGTACGATCAGACAAGGGACGGGGGGCAACGTTTTTACGCATTAGCAAAGGTTGTGTGGGTCCTAAGTTTACTGTCTTATAAAAGAAGTTGAGACTAATATGGCGGCCAAAGATTTTGCTAGGAGTCTAGATTTTGGACATCAATTATGTTTGAATTTTGCTAGGTGTGAATACAGCCCATGCAGTGTTGAAAAATGAAAATCATGCACCCTAGACTAGAACTAGCTTTTGCTTCCTAAACAAATCTTAAATCACAGATTCTGACTTTGTAGAAAGAACTCTCTACTTGCAAGTGTGTTCCGCTTTTGGCAGTTCTACCCACGATGGCGTTTTTTCTACCTAATTGAGCACACTTCTTTTTCCCACTTATGATGAAATGTCAAATCTAATATTGTTTGATAGCAGAATTTTAATTTCGGTGAAATTTGGCTAGGAAACGTGATAAACGTTTGGCTGCTTCTTCTAGTTTATGGAAAATATTGTTAGTAGATGTGTTAACTCTTACACACTATTATGTGGAAAATGTATTAAAAATTTAATCTATGCATGACTCATTTATTAAAAAAAATGAAAAAAGAATGTTTAAACATTGAACCCAAGTCTTTGATAGTGAGAGTTATAGATGTGTTAACTCCTATTTATAGACTAATATGTGAAAAATATATTAAAAATTTAATCTATGCATGACTCATTGAATAAAAAATTAAATAAAAATCCATCCCGTTTAAAGTATATTGTATTTTATTTAAAAAAATATTTAAACACGTTCTTGTATCTAAATGTTGTAAAGTCTAGGATTTGTCCCTTAAAGTCCTATGCTCGACCAATGAATTTTGAATTACTTAACCTAATGTATTATAAAAATATGTTAAATGATTCATCATTCATCCAATTTTATTTATTTTTATGCACATTCATCCAATTAAATATAGCGATCTAGTCTTGCTAATCTTTTTTTTATAATAATTGGATGGATTGGTTAAATTTATATGTGGATGAATTGAATGGTTAGTAAAAAATGGACTAAATTGTCACCGGACACAATTATTCGTTTCCTGAAAGTGAGAGTTCGGACTTTCATATCTATATCCTCTGTTTTATGGGTTTTGTTGACAAGAGCAGAGTATATAATAAGAACTTTTATATAAAAAAATGATAGAATCGTGGTTTTATTTATTTTTATTTTTTTCAGCTTGTATAAGGAGAGTGCTTAACAACCAAATCAGGAAGTTAAACCCAGCTGGAGAAGTTGGATTCGTCAGATATCCATTAAAAATTATTAATGTTTGAAAACAAACAGAGCCTTACCCAGATGCTTTTGAACAAGTCAGCGACACAAATAATTATGTCCCAGTGACCACGCAGGCTTATTCTTACGCAATCTTAGGATAGGGTCGACGTTCTATCTTCGTACATGGATTCATGACATATAGACATGTCATAGTATTAACAAAATTGACACCCCTTGCCGGAAATGCTAGTTTCTCTGTTCTTATATTGTGTTTGCCTAAATCTTAGGTTCACGAAACTTATTGCTTCTGAAGCAAAGTTTTCCCTATAGTTTCATAAATATCATGTCTACCATGAATGAATGAATGGAAAGCTTGCAGAGAAAGTTAGAGAGAAAAAGAGATGTGCGAATTGCATAGAATGAATCATATTACAAAGTTAGTTATATCAGTTGGTTATATAGTTAGTTAAAAGAATAACTAACTCATTAACTCTGGTTACATAGAGATTAACCAACTAAACTAACTCTAGTTACATAATAATCTATGTTAAGAATCTCCCTCAAGTTAGGAATGAATATGAGACATTCCTAGCTTGGAATACAGAAACTCAAAATACCAAGCATGAGAGTCTTAGTGTAGATGTTAGCTAACTGATTTGTAGAAGAAACAAAAACTAATTTCACAAGACCAGTAAGTATCTTTTCTCGAAATATGTTCCAATCAATTTCAATGTACTTGATCCTTTCATGAAAAAACAGGATTGGCTGCTATATGAATAGCATATTTGTTATCACAATACAATACAGTAGGATGCTGGAAATCAATTTTAAAATCCTCCAGCAAATAAGTAAACCATTGTAGCTCACAAGTGGCACTTGCTTAAGCCCAATATTTAGCTTCAGAGGAACTTTGGATACAGTAGCTTGCTTCTTGGACTTCCACGAGATTAATGAATCACCAATGTACACAGCATAACCACTGATAGATCTACTAGTATCAATACAATCAATGCAATCTAAATCACTAAAACCTTTTTAATGAATATTACCAATAGTAGACAGAAAAATTCCTACACATGGAGTCTTTTTTAGGTATCTAAGGATTCAAAAAGCAGTTTGCTTATGATCTGAAGTGGGATTAGCAACAAATTGGCTTAGATCTTGCAACACATATGTAATATTTGGCCTTATGTTAGTCAGATAGATTAATCTCTCAATTAATCTCCTATAAGAAGAAGTGTCCTCTGCTGAAAGAGGAGACCCTGAGTGTTGATGCAGCTTGGTGGTATAATCACAAGGGGTGGACACTGGCTTAGAACTAAGCATGTCAGCATCACTGAGAATATTCAATGCATACTTCCTTTGACAAAGGTTTATACCAATAGAACTTTTGGCTACCTCGAAACCTAAAAGGCACCTTAAATCTCCTAAATCCTTTATTTGGGAAGCACTATCCAGAAGATATGTAATCCTTTGAATTTCAAACATATCATTGTCTGATAGGACAATGTCATCAACATAAACCAGTAAAACAACAATTGTGTTAAAACCATGCTTAATAAAAAAGGAATGATTAGAATCATATTGTTTATATCCATATGAAACAAAAAAAAATGATAATTTGGCATACCATTGTCTGCTAGCTTGTTTCAGGCCATATAAAGACCTTTGAAGTTTGCAAACTTGTCCTGGTCAAGCCACTTGCATAACCTGAGGGATAGTCATGTACATTTCCTCATTCAAATCACCATGTAAGAAAGCATTGTTTACATCTAGTTGCTTGAGATGCCATTGATTAATAGCAGCTAAAGCCAATAGAAGTCTCACTGTTATTAACTTAGCCACTAGAGAGAAAGTATCTAGATAGTCTTGTCCTTCCACTTGAGTGTAGCCCTTAGCCACTAGTCTGGCTTTATACCTCTCTATTGAACCATTAGATCTGTGCTTGATCTTGTACACTCATTTACAACCAATTATTGTTTTGTGCTTAGGAAGATTAGTAAGAATCCAGGTATCATTAAGCTCTAATGCTTTAATCTTTACATGCATGGACTGAATCCAATTAGGATCCTTAAATCCTTCACTATATGACTAAGGTTCAACATCTTGTGTGATAGATGAAATAACACTGTGATAAGAGGGAGATAATATGTTATAGGAAAGGACAAAGCTAAGAGGATAGACACTAGTACCTGTAGAGTGACTAGCAGCAGTTGATGGTGGGTATGTGCCATGGAAGTCTTTATACTTACTTGGTCTATGTATTTGTCTCGTGGGTCTTCTAAATGTATAAGTGGATTGTTGTAAGGTTGAGGGATCAAAATTATGATCATTGGGTACAGGCGAGACAAGATCACTCGATGATTCTGAAGAAGAGTCATCAAACTGATCAATGGTATGAGAAAAAGGAGTTGGCACAGGTAGGACATTAGCAGGATTTGATTTATTTTAGTCAGTAAATGGAAAGCAATCCTTATAAAAAATGATACTTTTAGAGACAGAAATAGACCTAGTTTTAAGATCAAAGGTGATATATCTTTTTGTGTTTGGCTTGAAACCTAAAAAAACAGAAGTGGTAGCTCTTGGGTCAAGCTTCATTTTGTTGGCTGTCAAAGTGCTAGAAAAGCATAGACAACCAAACACCCTTAAATACTCAATATCATAGATGGTTCCTTACATTTTTTCATAAGAAGTTTGATTGCCAAGGAAAAGGGTAGGCATGCAATTAACAAGGACATCAGAGTGAATTAAGGCATGAAACCAGAAAACACATGGTAGATTAGACTGAAATAGCAAGGATCGAGTCACATTTAATAGATGTTGATGTTTTCTTTTTATAATCCCATTTTGTGGGGAGTTTCAACACATGAACATTGATGTACAATACCGATATCATCATAAAACTGTTTCATAATGAACTCTGATCCCTTGTTGAATCTGATAATCTTTACTTTCGATTCAAATTGTCTTTCAACATTGACAACAAAATTCTTTAAATGGGATTGTGTTTTAGCTTTTGAATTCATAAGGAAAACTCAAACAAACCTTGAATAATCATCTACCATAGTGAGAAAATATTTGTAACCATTTAAAGAAGTTACATTACAAGGGCCCCAGATATCAACATGAATAACAACAAAAGCACTAGAAGAGTGAGAATCGTCGTTAAGAAATGACAATCTTTTCTATTTTGAATGATGACAAGTCTCACATATAAAATGTTTGTCTGATGTAAGAATATGATAAAGTTGTTTTAACAACAACAATCTTTCAAAAGATGGATGACCAAGCCAAAAATGCCACAAATCTATGGATATTTTATTACATGACAAAGCTGAAATACTACAAACACTAGAATAGACAGGGACAGAGATGGAATTAGAGTTGTACTCTTCATTTAGGCCTCTAAGAAACTGCATAACCTGATCTTGTTTCTTTCTTTCCATAACACTCGTAAGAACATCACACATTCACTTTGGATCACATGAACACATTGGATCAGGTCTATAACTTTCCAATTCATCCCAAATAACACACAATTTTGTGAAATGATTAGCTATGGTTTAATCACCTTGCCTTATATAAGCCATGTCCTGCTACAATTTTGAAATTCTAAACAAATCTCCTTATGAGTATCTTGACTTCAAATCTTTCCATATGTCTCGTTGATAACTGCTAAATAATTGTATTTTGATAATAGAAAATTAAGCAAAATTGTCCTTTAAAATAATTATTTAGCAGTTATTTGTGTTTAAATTGTTAAGAATTGATGTTTTGTCGAATCCTGGCTGCAAATATGAAAACTGGAGGTGCTAAAAGCAAGAGCTGAAGAAAAGAAGAAATCTGCAACAAGGCCCAGCCCAGATGGCTCGCTCAGCACGCAGCTCGCGCTAAGCGAGACAGAAAACACAGGCGCTAAGCGAGGCGTTAAGCACGAGAGTCAGAACTCGCGCTAAGCGTGCGCAACAGAAACAGAACCTGCTAAGCGCGTGATCCAACAAAATATAGTACGCTAAGTGAGAATAACACGCGCTAAGCACGTGATCCATTAGCGCTAAGCGAGGGAGGACGCGCTAAGCGAGCTTATGAATAAGTGAGCTTACGAAGGCCCAAAGCCCACTTCAGCAACTATAAATAGAGAGTCAGACCAAGGGAAAAAGGGACCACTACAGAATCCCCTCTGAGGCAAATCATTTACTCCTTTTCTTTCTTTCACCTCCTTTCATTGTAAAGCCCTCATGGCCATGAGTGGTTAAACCCCTAGTTAGGGTCTGACAGGCCTAAAAGCCAAAGCGATATATGATGTACTCTTCACTATTTATCAATGCAATACCGGGTGTTTTCTGTTCTATTATCTTTTCTGCTTTTATCTTGCATTGTTCATCTTTATATTCTGTTAGGGGTTAGGTGCTCGAGAGAAGGTAACCTTTAATTAAGATTTAAGAAGAATATGCATGTATCTATTTTAGGGGTTATATGATCAAGAGAGGGTAACCTTTAATAGAATAAGAAGAAAGGATATCTTAATAAAATCATTGCTAGACATAGAATGATTGCATTATGCCCATGCGTCAAAGCAAACATCTAGAATTAAATCTTCATGCATTTTATTTATTGAATCTTTTCAAAGACATTTGGGATATAGGTAAGTAAAATAGGCTTGTCATCATGAGATGTGGGTAGAATAGAATCACCTAAATTGATAAAGAAAAACCATAAACTCATACATCCTAGGCAAAACAATGCATGCTAAATTCTTTTCTTTTATTTTTATCTTTATCTTAATCTTTTCTTTTTCTTATCTTTTACTTTTATTTTCTTATTTTCTTTATCTTTTATTTTGATCTTTAAATCTTTATCTTATCTATTTTCTTATCTTTAATTTAAATTCTTTATCTATTGCTTTTAAATTGGGTTTGCGTTAATCTAAGTACAAACAAAGTCCCTGTGGATTCGACACTCGGACTTCCGAATACTTTACTACTTGTGACAAGTTGGTACACTTGCCAACGAGTTAACACTCATGTATCATCCATCCAAAGGATGCTCTATCTGATCGAAAGTGGGATTGAGTGAACAAGCTAGGAAACCACCATGTTGTTACATCTCTTCCAAATTGTATAAAGTGTATGATTTGATGGATAACCTTGAATTGATCCGTCTACAAATTCAACCTTATTTTTCGCACTCAATGCAGTGAGCATTGATCGACTCCACAAGTTGTAATTTTTTGAATTGAGCACCGAAGAAACTAATGTAGTTGCAGGATTTTCTATTGGATGAAGATAGTATGGACTGTGTACATTTAGGGATTGATCTTGTAAAGATAAATTGTTGGTCATGATGAAGAAATCGAAAGTAAACTTAGAAAAGAAGCAATATCAGAGAGTTGCGCAACAAAGCTCTTTAATGGAAGAGCTCTGATACTATCATAAATCTCATGTCTGCCATGAATGAATGAATGCAAAGCTTGTAAAAGAAGCTTGCAGGGAAAGTTAGAGAGAGAAACAGACGAAGGAAGCAATGAATTGCATAGAATGAATCAATTTACAAAGTTAGTGTTATCAGTTGGTTATATAGTTAGTTACAAGAGTAACTAACTCATTAACTCGGTTACATAAAAATTAACCAACTAAACTAACTCTAGTCACATAGTAATCTATGCTAAGATAGTTGTCTACAAATTGGACATGTTTGTTCCCCCCATCCAAGATAACTAAGAAATGCTACTAACATTAATTTTCTTATACTTTCTCGTGATTTAGAAGTGAGATACATCACAATTTTAATTTATAATAAATTTCATGTAATAATGAAAAGTGTTAAAAAAATGTTGTCAGCATTTCTCAAAATAATTAATATTAAAAGAGCTTAAATCTTAGATGATAATGTGCCTCCCACAAAAGCCTGAGTCAATGTTTGTGTGTCTCTAAGTTGGATCTCTAAGGTAAATGTTGAAACTTAAGAATGCTATTTATGAAGACTTGGACGCTTAAATCTGGGAGGGTAGAAGTTGAGTTAAGAGACAAGTAAGGTTGAGGTCATATCTATTGCTTGCTATTAGGTCATCTTTGCATGTCTTTCTAATGATGCTGATAAAAAAATGAGAAATATCTGATATCTTATCTATTATCAGTTTTTCACCCTTAACTTGCTCAAATTCTAGTTTTAGACTTTTAAGGTGTTTTGGGTTTATTGAACTGAAATTGACCTAGACTAGGATGAGTTTGAAACAATTATAAATTTATTTTTTAAATAAAAGTATTTTATTTCAAATTTAAGATTTAGATTTAGCATATACAGTTTAATTGTAAAATTAAGATCATTTAAAATTAACTTTTTGCAATCTCACCCAAACAAATACTTACATTTATATAAATTCCTAATGATTCATAATCCCACACCTCATGAACCCATGGTTCAACTTCGAAGTCTGTATGTCTGAGGCCGAAGTATTCGCAGTAATTAGCTTTCGAACATTTTTGTTGAATACTATCCCGAATTTAATGAGATAAAATGCAGGAAACTTGAAAACATTGTATGGGCCGGATCAGCTTGTAAAACGGTTATTTTGTTTGTTATGTTTCTACCTCATTATTAAATTTACTGTCATGCTGGGTTGGGTCACCATCGGCCTGCCTGCTCAATATTTATTTTACAAGAAGCTCAAACTGTGAATGCTTTTTAAAAATTTAATTAAAACATATTAATGGTGTAAATATTTTTTACATTTTATTAATTTTTTATTTAAACTTTTAAATTTTCATTTTCAGTCAAAATCTTCTCAAATTGTTATTATTAAATTGTTTTAAACTTTCTTTCACTAAAAAATATCAACCAAAATACCAAATGGTGCCCTAAATAAAAAATATATATAATATTTTCTCGCTCTTCTAATCTTAATTTAACGTTCTACTAAATCATTCAAAATTTATTAAATTTATATCAAATTTTAGGAACAAGAACATTAACATACAAATATGAGTTGTGGATCACATTTCAACTAGAAGTTGTTAACTTTTTATATAGCTACATCAAAGCAAAATATTAAAAAGTTTAAGGATCTAAAATCACCCACAATGTAAATTGGGGGTAAAAAAAATGAAGTCAAAATTAAGGAGGTAAAATTGAACTGAAGTGTTCACTCTCCAGTTTTAACATAAATAAATACCAATAAGATTTAACTTAATTAATTAAAAAAATTATAAATTATTATAAATCTGTGATATTATTTATGATTTTATGAATAAAAAAAAAGGAAAGAGTGTCAAATGCGATCTCGATTACCCCAAGAAACTCATTGTAACTCGCAAAGTTGGTTCTCACGCTTTCAACTGGATGAACTCCTCACAACAGTTTCCCTTCCCGTGGGGTTATCTATCCCATGGCCCACCACACACGTGTTGCTACCATTTTACAAAACTGGGTCCCATTTTGGACATAAAGTATGCATATTTTCTTTTTGATTTTTGTTTTTTTCCATGGGAGTGGGGCCCAAGGAGTGATGGGCATACTTTTGTGCCGAAACTCGCTTTCTCCCTTTCTATTCATGCTTGCCTGTCACTGGTCGGTAACTGCTTTGAAAGGGCCTGAAATTGCGTAGAATTGAGCACATTATTACAAAGCTGGACACACCACACAATATACCACATGTCCCTTATGTTTAGGGGAAAGTGTGGGGATCTCTTGCACTTTGCTTTCGCAATATTTATCACCATATGTGCCTAGCTAGCTTTCCTTTTGCCATGCAAAAATTTCTTATTCAGGAGGATTTCCCATTGCCATATGTTCTTCATCATTCTCTTGATTCTTGAATTGAACAAGGTACTGTCTGGTGTCAAGTTATGATCATTTTTGTAAGGAATTGCCAATGTATATAAATAGACTTCAAATTAAAATATAACGATCGTTTTTTATAAATTGAATTAAATTTATATAAATACCAATGGAGTTCTCTTTTTTCAAATTAAAGGGAATAAATGTGCCATGTACGATTCAAAGGATGTGTCTGTAGGCGGGGAAAACGTCAAATACCTTATGATTTGTGAGTTGTTTATTTATTTAGATCATATGAACATGAACCTTTAGTGAAAGGAATGAAAATAGCCAGGGTCGGTTCAACTGGTAAACTTAAGCTTCGTGACAAAAAGGGTTGCCTGGGTTTTCGTTGGCGCCTGTCAATTGCGATGTGCCAACTTATTCAACTTCTAATTACTTTTTATGAAAAAAATGAGCAAAGTAAATTATGTTATTTGTCTGTTTTACTATGTGGAATAGTGAATTGTGTCGGTTTACTAAACTTGAGATCTAATAAGAAAGAAGAAGATAAATGCATTCGGGTTTGTTTGATTAATCTATGTCGCACGAGAAGAGGTTATTTTTTATAAACAAAAAAAACTATTAAGTATATAAAAGATAATAATAATTTTTCAAAACTAATTTTAATATTAATATTATATTAAAAATTAAAATGACACTTACTAGAAGTATTAGTAGAAAAAAAAAAGCAATTAAAATTATATTAAAAAGTGAAATGTAACACTTATTTTAGAATAAATTTTTTGTTTAAATTAAAACGAAAAAGTATTAATAAAGAGAGAGAGATTAATTAAAAAGTTAATTATATTATTTACCAAAATAAATGGATTAATTCTTAATATGTTTTTAAAGTTAATAATAATGTTAACAAAATTTCAAATTCAATAAAACTTTCTATAATTTCAATTTCATATGAGAAGAATTAAGAATCTGTTTGTTAAAACTTTAAAAACAATTCTTAGCATATTTGTTTAGGATTTTAAAAAAATGGATATCTAATTATTTTGAGAAGTTATTTAGTATAGCTTCTTAAGAAAACAACTGTAATTGTAATGTAAGAAAATTAAAAGATACTTAGGTTTTTCATCAAATATCCAAAAATTAAATTACTTTTTATAATATCTTAAAACCACTTTAAAAAATTAAGCAAACAAGACTTCAATTATAACTTTTATTTAAAAGATACTTAAAATGGTTTCTTAAATTATTTTTTTTTGGATTTTGTTTTTTCAATAAAAAAAACTTGAAAAGAAACTCTTAAAAGTTTTGATAGTGATTTTTCATTAAAAAAAATGAACAAACAGGCTAGTAAAGTCATATGATTCTTATTTTATTCTCTTCTATTTATAAGTTTTAAACTATGTTTTAACAAATTTTAAATACAAAATATTTGTGTCTTAATGTTTGCATTCCTTTCATTAATCAATATTTTTAAACATTATACTACCAATCAAAAAAACAATATTATACTAAGAAGCATGTTTTAACTTTCATGATTAGTCTTCTAAAAAAGACTTTGATGATTAGGAAATACTAACTGAGTTTCAATACAACTATTAATTTAATTAACTTCTAGCACTCAAACTTGACTACTTATTAACTGTTTCATTGATACTTTTATTATTTCATTTAATAAAATATGCATCCTCTACTAATAAATTAAACAAAAAAAAACTTATATTATAAGAATATTAGTGATATCTCTATTTAAAATGACGTGTTTATATTAGATGGCAAATAATTCATATATCAAAGGTCCAATGAGATCATTTCAATCCATCTATTTTAGAAAACAAAAGTAAACGAATTAAATGGTTAAATTATTGGTCACCAAAAAAGAGATGGTTAAATTATTTGCAATTTTTTTCAGAAAAAATTATTTCCAATTAACGGTTAGTTAATGAGGGAAGAAAAAAATTCAAATGTTAATATACTAGCTAGTGCTTCTTTGCTTTTTCTTAAATAACTAGAGTATTATTTAAACAAAAAAAAAGACTTTTCAAACGTTATAATCCTTATATACTAATAAATTTGAAAAGAAGTCAGGCAGGAAGACCTATGTATTCAAATCCAACACTCAACTTATTAAATTAAACAACCCAAATGATAAGTAAGTAACGAGGAGTGTAATTGTGTATGGTTTCTATAGTCGTATTTGATAAGAAAATGCCATTATATGCAATTAATAGTCAATTTGTCTTTTGTTTGGTAGAAATCAATAGTCAATTGGAGAGTGGTTTCTTTTGCATTACGGGATTTGGATTGTAGGTATATCTCCAACATGGTCCTGCATGAACCATTAGGCCTCTGTTTCAATTAATGTGTAATTTAATTACTAATTTACCGTAGAGTCGTAGTCAGAAAAGGGGGGAAGACCAGTGATTTATAATTGATGAAATGCAAGGCACTCAACTCATCAGTATCTTCTTTTTGTTTTTCACTTACAAACGCCAATAAAAAAAATGACAACCAGGATAAAAAATAATTTTTTTAAATAATATAATGAGTATTTTACCGTTAAAGAGAGATGGAAGGAGACACAACACTAAACGAATAGTAATTTTAAGGACGCAATACCCAGCCCAACCAATTGCTGCTTCCTTCATCCCTACTTACAATTTTTTTTTTGTTTTTTTATATCAACCCTACTTAAAATTTAAAGTGATAATACACGGACACCTTCATATATAATAAACTTTATCAATACATTATTTTTATGCTTTATTTTCCTATCATATTATCTATTATAGTTTTTTTTTCTATGGGTGTTAATTAGATATTGGTGCCAAAATTATTTCCCTCTCTCTTCTCTCTGTTCCTCCTATATAATGCAACGTAGCCGAATTCTTTGATGATGATTGAAAAGTCTACTCTGTTAGTTAAGAAACCACAAATGGTGGACTTGGTTTTAAAAAACATCAAGAGATGAATTGTTGAAAGTTGCATGGCCACGCAAATTCAAGCGCATGCAGAGTGTTGAATTCTCATTTTGTGCGGAAAATGTAGCAAACAATGCATATTTTGAAATACAATACTATTTCAAGCTCAACAAGATAACTAGTGCCGACTCTCATGGTGGAACCAGGTTGTAAGGTTTTGACCTAAATTGCTACTATTATACGTGGGCATTTGGTGATTGCAAAATGGGGAGTAGCGAGTTTTTAGCATCAGTTGGGTAGCTGGTGCGTGCATTATTAATTCAATAATATGGGGAGTAGCAAATGAATATATATTTGAGAAATCATACGTGAGTTTACTTTAGATATATTGTGGGTGTCAATTTTTTTTAATTCATACGTGTTATAAAATATTATCCTATTGCTACATTATATTAATAGGTAAGATTATGTGATAAAATTATTTAATCTTAGTCAATTATATTTATAGTATAAATATATGAAATTAATTTAAAAGTATTTACAATGTAAAAGAATTTTGTCTAATTATCACGTATTCATATTTTAGTTAATTTTTATAATAATTATTGCAAAAAATCATATCATTCTAAAAAAAATTTCTCATATGTTTATGCGATTTAATCTAGAACATTTATTGTCTGACATGTCGTCTTAGGTCAAGATAAAAGTCTTTTGTGTTAATCAAACGTCTCCAATATTTTGAGATTGAATGTGGTTAAACATTTCTAGACATTACATCATGTTTCCGAGAATCTCGATATATGATTATTCCTATGTTAAACTTAGATTGTGAATGACATTCTAAATGTGATTGAATCGGTTTAAGATTCACGTTATCACATAAATGATTGGATCAAATTTGAGTCTAACTCAACAAGTAAATATGTTTAACATATTTTTTATTAATTGATAATGTAAAAAAAATTGACAAAATATGAAAAGTTAAACTATAAAAAATATTATATAAAAATGTTATATATATATATATATATATATATATATATATATATATATATATATATTTATATTTTGTTTGAATTCGAATGTGCATGGGATGGTTGTTTGTGGACAGGTTCTAGTTTTGTTGGATACAGAATTTGAGTTTGCTTGTAAAGGCACCCAAGAAGGCCTGCTCTCCCTTCTCAGTTTGGATGCCCATTCTAGCCTCTTGCAAGAAGACCTTGATAGCCTCATGTGCAACATAGGCTCCTCAGTTTTCATAATGTTGCAGCTGCCGCGAACTGCTGGCAGTAATTAGAGAAATTTATGCCAATAAGAATAAAAAACGGAAAGAAAAGTGAAATAAGTTTATACGATGGTAAGACCTTTTAGTTCAAGTAGCTTATCTAACTTATAAGTTACTATCTTTTTTTTTCTTTTGAATTTTATCCTTTTTATTTTATTCAATTTAAAAACTCTTTTATCATACTAACTAAAATATGATTTGTATTATATTTCGTAATCATGCAAGAGACATACACATTTAAATTCTTCTTATACAAATAGAAAAATGAATGTATAAGAAATTATAAAAAAAACACATTGTTATTTTTTGTTTTAAAATAATATTATTTATAAAATATTTAAATGTTGCAAAATAATTTCAAACAATATAATTCTAATAAAAAATTTTGTTCAAAAAACTGAAAATTTTAATTTTATCATTTTTATATTGCAAGATCTAAAAAATTATCATCTTACTTTTTAAGATGATAAGTTATTAAAAATATAATTTAAATATTATAAATATTAAATATATCATTTAGGTTATTTGATATTTATTAGTTAACTTATTAAGTAATTTTATCAAATACTTTCAATTAAATGTGTTAGCTTATTTGTTTTAAGCTTTTCACCTCTTAACTTATTACTTATAAACTCTTGTAAGCTAATTTTAACAAACGTAATCAATGTATAAGAATTTTTACATATTAGCTATTCCAAAAAGTTATTTGTAATTTATGTATAAATTAATTTTGATTTATGAAAATGTTTATTTTATTTTTCTATAAATGCTTAATTTTTTTTATATCTAAACATACCTTAAGAAACTTTGTTTAGAATATGATGACTCCATGTTGCTATGCAGTTTGTCATCCAATGAGTAAAAAAAGTTGTTTTTTTTTTAATAAAAAAATCTAAGTAAATTGAGTCTCGAAAGCTTATTATAGAATTAAAGTAAACCTCAAGATTAAAAAAATAATTACAAATTATTAATCAACAAAATTTTTGCAACAGTTAAGTATGAACTCACACTTTTTGTGGGATATGAATTACATTTTTACCAACTAGTTATTAATTTTCTAAATTTGTATTATTGGAAAAAAGCCTTAAACACTAGGTAAGACAATGAAGCAGAACATGAATAGATACGTCGTTCCCCGTTATCGTATTCAATCCCCAATGGAGATAAAATTTTGTACCCTTACATATTTTCATTCGGAGTCGGGCATACTTGCCTTATTCTTATTCTCATCCACCAAAAATTATTACGAGTTTCTAACATTATACATTTTTTATCTAATTTAAATTTCAAAAATAATTTTAGATGTGATTAAATTGAGTAAGTCATAAATATTCACTGATTGGTAACATTAACTCAATCTATTAGAATAAAAAATGATGTAAAGTCTCATAAAAATGATTGGTAACATTTTTCTAGAACTAGAACGGGTCAAGTAGTTATATACCCATCCTCGTCCCATTTGTGTTAAAGGATTGGATAATAATCGTACTCATACATGTATTATATTTCTTGTCCAAGTTTGGATGAATTCTAATATATATCCATGAGTACAAATATTCTAGTCATCCATATTAAACACCATTTATTTTAGGTTTAAATATATTTTTAATTATTTAATTTTAAATAATTATTTTTTAGTCTTTTAAAATAATGTTTTATTAATTTTAAATTTTTCAAAAATTACTTTTAATCTATGTTATTCTCTGTGTTAAAGATATCATAATTTATAGTGATTTTTTAGCATTAAAAATGTTTTTAATTTAATTTTTGATAATATAAAATCATGAGAATATGTAAAAAAAGTCATAATTCAGCATTCATATTTTTATCCTTTTTCTTTAAATCCGTCAGAATATGTTAAAAAAACACCACCAAACCATACAAATCAAATATTTGAGCAATTTAAAATTGGCAGAAATCATTCTCATAAAATTGAATTAAAAAATAAATATTGATGATTAAAAAATTGTCATGAATTATAAAACCATGAATGCAGTGAACAAAAAGAAACTAAAAATTAAATTTTCAAAAATCTAAGAAACTAATAAAAATATATTTTTAAAAGACTAAAAATATAATTACTCAAATTTAAAGAACTAAAAATATATTTAAGTCTTTATTTTAAAATAAAGAATAATATTCAGTAATAATATATATTTAGACATGTCAAGTCAAATATAATCTTAAACTAGATATTAATATAACATTTTTATAAAAAAAATGTCTATCTCAATTGGTTTATCAATATTCATAAATTATTATAAATTTACGATATTTGAGTTCGATGTAAAAAATGTAAAATATATAATTATATGTTACATAATTATTACATAGCGATAGTGATGAATTTAAAAAAAATGAAATAACAATTGTTTTTAAAGTCTAAAGTCAAAATTTGTTATATTTAAAAAATCTAAAAATATATTTAATCTAACAAAATATTAAATAAATAAATGAAAATAGATGCTGACATAAGGAAAGGAGACTTGTGATTCACTTGCTAGAGCAGCGAGTGATAGTAGTATAATAGTATTATTACTACGCTGACGTAACGCAAACCTTAAGCCGGCTTAAATAGTGGACGCAAGCTGCCGAAAGCCACGCCGTTTCCATTTTCATCTATCCACACTGTGCGCTCCTCGAGGAAACGGTCGAAAAAACTGAAGCCTAACCGGCTAACCCGGTACCCCAAAAAGTTGCATTTGGGTTGAATTTGGGTTCATTTCATAGCCAACCGCAGTAGCAGTCACCTAACCCCGGTCAGATTCTAACCCACCTTGGTTTATTTAAAGACACAAACTCTCATCAACCCCTGGCCTGTGAACTTGTTCACCCTTCCCCTTCTCCTTACTTCTCACTCTCTTTCCAAAACACTCCCTTTCTCTTTCCCCTTACCCTTCTTCTGTGTGTGATGATGTAGATAGAGAATAAAAAGAGACCAGTGTGCAGTGAGAAAGAGGTTGGTCACTTCTTGTGTGGCTTTGTTTTGTTCTTTGTGTTGGAATTTGTTGATGGGTGAAGAGGGAGAAGAGGTGTCAAGAGATAAGGAACAGCAACACATGGGAGTTTATGGAAATGAGTGGTTGTTTAGTAGTTTCTGTGCAAATTGGCGCCGTTTAAGACACCAGAATTCCTGTTCTATGCCTCCTTTTGAGTGAAAAAAAAAAAACATCAAAACAAAAACTTGTTCTCTCTCAGCTTTTCATCTTCCGATCTTAATATACATTGACTAAAAGAAAAATAAAGGGATCAAATTTAAGTTCCTTGATCTAATAAGATCCTTGCTTTTAATTGTACTACTCATGAAGAGACTTGGCAGTTCGGATACACTGGGTGCTCTCATGACGATTTGTCCACCAACAGGTTAATTAAAAAAATTGAAACTTGGGCTTTTAACTTTGTTTCCATGATGCGTGTTTCATGTTTGTGCCTTGTCTTGTCTCAACCTTTTTCACGATCAACCATCCCATTTACTCAAACCTTTCCTTTTTTATATACTAAAGTTCCTTATTCTGTCTTTTTTTTTCTGTATTGCATTACAACTCATCATCATGTGAATTATGCTTTGTGTTCGTTTGTTCGAGAGACGACAGTTACAGTCACACTAACCATGATTATGTCTTGATTTGAACAGACGAACACAGTCCGAGGAACAACCACGTGTATGGGAAGGAGTTCCAGTCCATGCTGGAAGGACTCGACGAAGAAGGGTGCGTGGAAGAAGCAGGGCACCACTCTGAGAAGAAACGACGACTAAACGTAGATCAGGTGAAGGCCTTGGAGAAGAACTTCGAAGTAGAGAACAAACTGGAACCTGACCGAAAGGTGAAGCTCGCGCAAGAACTCGGCTTGCAACCAAGACAAGTTGCGGTTTGGTTCCAAAACCGCCGTGCCAGATGGAAAACAAAGCAATTGGAAAGAGATTACGGCGTCCTCAAAGCCAATTACGGATCACTTAAACTTAACTTTGACACCCTCCAACAAGACAACGAAGCCTTACTCAAACAGGTAATTTTTACACTGATAACTTATGAGCTTCACTTATATATACTATTTTGATCTTATCAGTGGTGGATATGGGATCTTCAACAAGTATTGAAAGTTTGTTTGATTGTTGTGTTGGCAGATAAAGGAATTGAAATCGAGGCTGGTGCAAGAAGAGAACAACAACAACACTGAAAGCGATGTTTCGGTGAAGGAAGAGATGATAGCCACTCTGCAGGATAGTAACCCGCTCTGTGAATCCGCCATTCCTGGATCGGACTCGAAGGAGTTGAGTTACGAGTGTTTCAACAAGAGTGATGAGGTGGGAGGGGGTTCTGTGTTCCCTGTGGATTTCAAAGATGGGTCTTCTGATAGCGACTCAAGTGCGATCTTGAACGAGGAGAACAACAACCACAGCCCCAACAACAACGCGGCGATTTCGTCGTGTGGGGTTCTGCAAAGTCACGGGCTTTTGTCGTCGCCTTCTTCTTCGTCGATGAACAACTGTTTCCAGTTCCAGAAACAGTACCAGACGACGACGCAGTACGTGAAGATGGAGGAGCACAATTTTCTCAGCGCCGACGAGGCCTGCAATTTCTTCTCGGACGAACAAGCACCAACTCTGCAGTGGTACTGTTCAGAGGAATGG
>NC_038241.2:36462868-36463750 GCF_000004515.6 Glycine max
ATATATGATTTAAATAAGTTTTCATGATCATATGTTAAATATGTTTTCCATACTTGAAAAATAAGTTGTTTTCATATTACTACCTATTATTTTTTGTCAAATACTTACCTGAAAAAATTTTCTATTCCCTGTTAGTCAATTTTCGTTAAGTGATGACGTGGTAGACGAAGTGTCACGTCATCGCGCCCAATCAATGGTATATCAGTGTCACATTATTGAAGGAAGTGATGTAATAATGATGTGTCAGTGATAAAGCGTGATGATGTGGCTTAAAATTGGGTTTAATTGATAGTCAATTTTGACTAAGAATAATTAAAATTTCTTTATTTTACTGTTATTTTTATAAAATAATGAGGAATTTAATATCCTATTAATTTTTTACTAGCGGAATTCAAAAGAAGAAAATTACATGTCCTTCCAAGGAAATTAATGGAAAAACTTGAGGAAAAAAAAGCCTTGAAGAAAAAGTTAAAGATGGAGACAACTCGCTTAACGCACAAGTCAGGCTAAACACACCTCCTCCCTTAGCGACCAAGCTCAAGCTTAACGCGAAGAAGACCCACGAATAAGCCTTAAGGTGCGCTAAGCGCGAAATCCCATGCTAAGTCTAGACGTTATCGTGCTCAGCACGTGATCGTCTCGCAAAGCCCGGAAGGGCACGCTTAGCGCCTCGTGAATTTTAAGCTACCTTCAGCTTATAAAAGGGGTAGGAAGCAAAAGAGAAAGACACACCGAGACTAAGAGCTCTCTATTGAATACACTCAAAGCCTAAGCATCTCTCACAAGGGAAACTCTCTCACTTTAGCCATTCTCCCCTCTTCTTTTATCCATCCCTCTCCATCTTCCATCCACATTAGTCCCTAAAGTGTAAAGTCTCTCATG
>NC_038241.2:36464014-36466039 GCF_000004515.6 Glycine max
CGAGGGAGGGAATAGAAAGAATAAGGCATTTTGCAGGGTGTATAGTAATGGGATGGAGAGAGAAACATTGTAAAAATGAAATGGTCAAGGATTGAAGAAGAGAGGGAAATTGAAGAGCTTGAGAGAGAGGGGATGGGGTTGAAGCACGCATGGCGTGGGGTCGGAGATGAGAGGTTGATGACGATAAAAAAAAAGGGGGGTAATAATAATCATCAACATCCGTGCGGGGAAAGGGGAGTAATTTATGAATAATAATAATGATTAGGTCGTAATGAAGTGAAATCTATCTAGTGAGTAATGCTGTAAAAAATCCACAATTCACCTCTGCTTCCACCTTTCTTTCTAGCTCTCACCAGTTTTATCGGCTTTTGTATTTCTATATCTAGATTAATTTCTTTTATAAAAAATCTGGAATTAAATATTTATGGCATTTTAAATATTATATAGATGCGGTTAACTGTTTTTTATATTATTTTTTATCACAATTTGAATTTTATTTTGATAACTTATATTAATATGTATTGTAAAAATTTATTTTGTAAACTATTGAGATTTTTTTTTCATTTTTGTTGGCATATTAAAAGTATTTAAAGAATTATGTTTGTGATTTGACTTTATTCAACTTGACTTTAAGGTTTATGTATACTAAATACTTTAATGGCATAAATGAATTATAGGATTGAGAAACAGGAAAAATAGAAAAGAAAAAATACATAAGAAAAATGTAAGTAAAAAATAGAGTAGTAAAACAGTGTTGTTGAAATCATTTTAAATATATAGTAAATCATACGTAAATATACTTAAGATTTTGTGAAATTACATGTAATCTATTTTTTCTACTACTATATATCGTAACAATATTACATTGCGTCATTATGTTCTTCTATGAGAAAGGTTGTTGTAGGTTATTTTGTCATCTGCTGGGGGCAATTTTTTCAAGAAATTACTAATTTAAGTTACTTTTTAAAAAATTATCCGATTAATAGTAAGTTGAGATGGTCATGCATGACTTTCTGATTAAAGTCCAACACGTTTTCACGATTTCTGAAATGTTTTTATTTTTCTTTTTCGTGTAGAAGTCATAAATATAGGTACGACTCTCTTTTATTTGCCTGAAGTCGTTCAAAAGATTATAACTTTAGTTTTTCTTTTTATGTCGTAAATATAGGTACAGCTTATAAAGTGTTTATTATTCATTTATTTATACGCTGGAGTTGTTTGTTATATTTTGTTTTTAAAAATATTTTATTTTAAAATTTTCTATATTATACTATTTTTAATTTATATTAAAAAATGGGGAATTATTTTTTTATTTCTAATATTATCCGTTATTATTTGTGTAGAACTGTTCATTGTGTAAAATTAAAGATTATAATTGTGATAATTGTCCGTTTAAGCATGTTAATATCTAATATTACATAAAATGTTCACTTTCGTGTTGTGGTTAATTTGTATTTTTTAACTTATTTTAATGTGTTGTGTTGTTTTCAATTTAACATCATATTTTAATCTTTAAAAAAACATGTAATTTTATTATGGTTTAATTAAATTTTTTTCATATCTGGAATATATCGTTTTTAAATTATTATCTAAAAACTTATTAAAAAATAAATTTTTAAGTTGTAATTTAAAAATGACTTATTTTTTCAGGTATGAAAAACTTATTTAAGTCAATCTAAAAATAATTTTTTAGTTAACAAATGATAAGTAGGAGTTTATCAAAATAAATAATTTAATTTGAGAGAAAATGATAAATGATAAATGATAAATTTTATTATTTTAATGAAAATAAAAATAAAAATCGTAATTGTAAATTTAAGTTATGTTTAAAATTAAATCTTATAAGTTAATAAAAAAAATTATTTCTCAAATATTTTTATGTGATCAAATATTTGTAAACTTAACAAAAAATTAAAAATTAATTTAAAATAACTTCATGAATGTAATTTATTTTTATATAGAATTAAAAAACTTTATCATATTTATTTTTTTAAAGATAATTCTTCATTCAAAATAAGAAATACA
>NC_038241.2:36783025-36869177 GCF_000004515.6 Glycine max
TATATATATATATATATATATATATATATATAACCCATTTTACATACTTAGAAATCAACTTCTAATTCAAAATATATTAAGTTTTCATTTTTTTTAAACCAAACGAAAGAAACACTTGATAGATTTTTTTTTCCATTTTGTTTCAAGTGTTCTATTCAAATGCCCAATAGACAAACTTAAAAAAAAAAAAACAGAAATGTGCTTAACAGATAAACACGTTCAAGTATGCTTGAGAGACAAAAACAAATTTTAGAAAACAGAAAATCATTTTGGAAAACTGTTAACAAATAAGGTTTAAGATTCCCAATTTCTTCATTTTATCAATTAATGACTTTTTATATTTTCTCTTCCTTAGTGAATTTCACAAACTTACAATAGTGGGATTAATTTTTTTAGATTATATACTTTTAAAAAATTAAGTTATTGTTATTATGAGTACGTTATTATCCTTAAATTTAAATTAATTAATATTTTATTTTAAAATATAATAATCATTATTAGTTTTGAATTTATATTAAATTAAATTCATATTATTTTTATAAATATGGTACAATCTTTAAATTCACATTAAATCCTTAATTTTAACTTTTAATAAATCTGATTGCCTTCAAAATATTATTGTTATAATTATATTCTTATTTTCAAATTTAAATCAAAATAAATAATATTTTTAATATATTTATATTAACTTGATTAATTAAAAAATACAACAAAAATAATTTATATAATTAAATAATTATATTTGAAAGGTATTTGCATCCATGATAGTTAGATATAAAATCCAAAGTACAAAAGTGCATTTTCACTTGGCTTATATTTTTTCGGTGGGGAGAGAATGGAGATAGAAAAGGTGCCTCTTTCTTTTGTACGCGGCGCTACAAATGACACTTATTTTTTTGTAGTTATATAAAAAAAGAGACTTTAAACTAACTGAAATACTACCTACTTTTAAATATATTTAAAACATCCATAAAATGCATTAGATAGTTTTTAATTATAAAATTATTTCCCCAAAAAATTAACCTAGCACAATTTATTACTACTATTTATTACAAGTTGGACTTTAAAGGAAGCAAATATGTTAGGTTAACTTAATTTTTATAATTAAAAAATATATAACGTAATGAATGAATATTTTAAAAATAAATAACACTAGTAATTATTTTATATATTTTAACTTAATTAAGAACTAATATTTTGAATAAGAATAATTAATCTAACAAATAATGAAAATAAATAGTTTAAAAGTATAAGTAAAATGATATTTTAGACGAGAAAAAATATTTTGATATAAAAAATACTGATAAGTTGGTTTTTTTATATAAAATATAAAAACAAGGTGTTTTTTTACACAAAGAAAATAAAGTGTTAAACAATAAAGAAATCATATGTTATAAGGGAAAAGGATAATAAAAAATGCTTTCACATTTAAGAATAAGTACTTTTATATTTATAATTATGATACGGGGTGGACGTTAAAAAATATCAATTGAAAAAACTCTTAAAAGAAATTTGATTTAATTGATGGAAATTATTTTTAATGAAAAATGTAAATTTATATAAAACACTCAAACTATAAATCTTATTTAAAGAGAATAAAAAATTTATAATAAGATTTACAATAAGAAGAGGAATGAATAAAATAAAAGCAATTTGAAGATAAGTAAACATTTATTTTTTAAGTTAAATTAAGAGTTTAATGAATTTGTACCGCTAATATAAAATTTTACATGATCAATTAATTAAAATATTTTTAATTTTAAAGTAATTATTATTAATACCAATAAAATTTATCATATCACATATAATTATTTGTGATTTGATGATGGTGTTTATTTTTAACCATAATATGAATTATTTGTGATTTGATGATGGTGTTTATTTTGATGATGGTGTTTATTTTTTTCAAAAAATTTGATGACTTGTGAATTTTTTTCTCAATTTTTTTATTCACAAAATATAATTTTTTTCTCTTAAATTAATTGTAGGTCTAAGATTTATAAACAGATTCATATTTATTCTCTAAAAAAATATCTTACTTTTCTTAGTTATTTTAACTTAATTTGAAATATCATTTAAATATAAATGAATTGTTAATAACAATTAGTATTTTAAGATGAGTTGTTTTAAAATTAAATTGTCCTATCCAAAGGAGTACGGATATCAGGGGAAATTTTTGGCCGTTTTCTGTCATGACAACTGTCTTATGTAGTATAGCACTACGTCTCATCCGTACAAAAGTAGTAGTTTGAAACTTTGAACGGGCTAAATACTATTGGCTCTATAAACTATATTGAAGTTATTTTTGCATGGTATATATAAATAAATATTTGTTCAAAAATATCAATTTTCTAACTAAGTTTGATTATATCAAAAGATTTATTATTTATACTGTTCTTAGTAAGTACTCTGAGATAGAAAAAAACCATACTGTAGTTATACATAATACATTACAAGTCACAAAAGAAAGTTCCGACTGCTATAGAGTGGACTACTGCCGTTGCTCCTACGGTGTTAACATAAGTTTTTTTTTCTTTCTTTATCCAACTTAAAATTTTGATAGATATATGTTTTGATTAAAAAAATTGACTTGACTAAATATGGTAATAAACTAAATAATATTAAGCAGCTCAAATTTATTTTACTATGTTATTAGCATAAAATATTATTGATTATGTTAATGATTAATTTTTATCGAAAAATTTAATTGTTCAACTTCAGTAAAAAAAATCTTTAAATTATATTTTTTTTATTCACAATAGTTAAATTTGAATCATTACTTAAGATATTCATGTTTAATTTCATTCATTCAAACCAATAACATCTCAGTAGTGTTAATTTATTAACAAAATCTATCAATCCAAACATTATATACATGTATTAAAGAAATATAAAATTATGATCAAAATATATTTTATATAATTTAAAATAAATAATACTGATAAAATATAATGTCATATTATATGAAAATATTATGTATAATTTCTTATTAATACATAATTATCATTTTTACAGAATTAATACAAAATTATTAAAAAAAGCATTTTTAAAATAGTATAAGACACCTTACTATGTTAAAATAAGCTAAAGTATAACTAAGCAGGTATTTATAATACTTTGAGTTTAATTTCTAAAGTGTCAATCTATCTAAATTAACTATGGTCTAGATGAGCTAATAAAACGAAATGAGTCGTGATCGAACACTCTAATACTTTATATGATAAAGTTGTGTATGTAATTTCATTATATTTTGTCATGACTCTATTTTTATAAATTTATTTTATAATTATGAGAGAGATAGAAAGAAATAGAAATAATTATGCAATAATAAGTGATATGATGATTTTCTTAAAAATGTTTTTGGAAAAATTCCTTAGTTTATGTATATGAAAATTTTGTTAATTAGTAGTATTAATATGAAATAGTTCCTGCCGAATTACATCACTTATTAAGGGACACATATTATTATTATTATTACCATTTGTGTTTATTCCATTTGTATCCATCGTTGTTAATTAATTAAGAGTATTGATTTATTAAATAGATTTAAGTATTTAAAGAACTCCATAGTCCTTGATACTAAATTTATCTTTTTCTATAATAAATGATGAATTTAGTTCCTAAATTTATATTTCACTATTATTTTAGTTCTTTTAAATTTAACAAACCCCAAATAACCCTTTCTTATAATTGTGGTTCCTAAACTTATTTGTAATTATCACTTAAGTTCTCAGACAGATATCAAAATGAGAAAAACAATTAAATTTAGATACTTATTTAAAATTTTATTATTTTCAGGATTAAAATCACAATGAGATATAAATTTATGAATTAAGTTGGTCATATACTCAAATATTTTCTAAAAATATATGCATGTTTTGCGAAGAAGGGTCGAGGACTGACGCCCATCGAAATACTGTTGCGCAAAACAGCAGCTCGCACCGAAAACCAATGGTACGTTGAACGATACCAGCTGCCGCATACACATCAATATACGATGCATGCGATTACATTTTAAAGACAAACACCGATTCACAAGTTTAAAAAATGGCACTATAAACTATTAAGTACTTTTTATTTTTTTGTGACATACTGCTTTTAAAAATGAAAAATATCAATATATATTTCGATAGCTAGAAAGAGAAAGGAGAAAAATATTTTAAAAAATTGCTGACTAACAAATCTATTTGACAAGAGTTTAATATATAGATGGAAGAAAGAAAAAAGTAGGTATAATAAATGATACTACATTATTATAAGAAAAAAAACAGATAAAAAGAAATATAAGTATTAATTAGATGTTTGGAATGATATGATTTCACGTACCATCATTCAAAAAATGTATGTATATATATATATATATAAATAATAGGTGAT
This sequence comes from Glycine max, assembly GCF_000004515.6. NCBI lineage: Eukaryota > Viridiplantae > Streptophyta > Magnoliopsida > Fabales > Fabaceae > Glycine > Glycine max. The sequence continues at coordinate 36,787,403 of NC_038241.2, forward strand.
ATAATATAATAAATATTGATGAAATGAATTATTTATTATATAGAAGTGTTCTTGTATCACTACTTTTGAAAAAATATACATGTCAAATTCAAAATTTTTATTAATATAAAAATTTGATATGGATGATTAGCATGAAAAATATGAACAAAATTTAGATGGAGTTACTTAAATGATTTTATGTTATATTCTAATTAAAATTAGAATTCCACTTTATTAATTTATATTAACATTTAGTGTGTATTTTTATTACGTAGATTATCGAATTGAAACTCTTATTTTGATTAGAGAATAAAATCAAAACACTTGAGGAGATGTATTTAAGTTTTGTCCATCAAACATTAGCATAATGAATTATACCATTTTTTGGTGAATAATCAATTATACCATTAGTATATAGATTAATATCTATAGTAATAGTAATAGTTTATTGTGTTAAAGTTAAAAATATTTTGTTAAAACATTTATTATATTTAAAATGTAAAAATATTTAATATGTTTACATTATGTTTCCATAAACATACAATAAAAGGTTCCTTTAAAAAGTAAAGCAGTACAAGAAAAAATTCAAATGCTTTGCAATAAATTCATATACTATTTGTTACGGTAAATTATTACTAGTTCTACAAAAATAAAATGCCGTATACCTTATAATATTAAATTTAACAAACTATATCGTATTTAGTCTGATAAAATAATTTTTAAAATAAAAAATTTCCTATTTCTAATTCATCATCTAATTTTACATATTAATATATAAAAATTAAACTCATAACTATTAAAAAAAATTGTTCATCTGATTAATATTAAGTTTGATCTTTTCAAGTTAACTCTTAGGTTTGAGTTTTATAAATAAAAAATATAATTAAAAGATAAAATTTTATTAAAAGTAATAAAATAGATTTTTTAATAAAAATTAATCATCAATAAATTTAATAAATACTCTATAAATACTCTATATCAATAACACAGTAAAAATATATATATATAAACCTCATAGAATTATTGATTTATATAAACTAACAAGTAATTTATGACACTTAATAGCATGCATGCATGTATAATTTTATATTAGAAGAGCGAAGGCTTGCGAGAATAGTATTGGTCTGGATTATTCTCACATCCAGCGGCGTCTGCTATTGGTTACATTAGCATATGATCTGATCAAATGACTCTATGAAGAAATAATTAAATTAAAGAAGAGGAAAGGAACGCATGCGGTGAATCAAAAAAGAAAGCCTTCCACCAGTATGTAGCAGCCACCATGCATATGCTTATATTACTCACTGATATTGAAAGTGTGTGTGGCCTTAGAGCATCCAGCATGGAAATTATTTATTGAGTTGTTTATCAAAAATATATTATTTTGTTGTGTTATTTGTAATTTTAAGTTGTTTAAAATTAGAAAATTATTTATATAAGTAATTCTTATTCATGAGTTAATTAACTTTTTATTAAATTTATATAAAAAAAATATCTGTAAGTTTAACAATCTATTAATAAAAGTCTCATTGGATAAAAGATTAATTAAGTTGTTTAAGATTAATGTGTGATAAGGATTATTGCTTATATAAAAATCATGAGATGCTCTTATTAATTTGATCTCACTTAAAAATTAAATAACTTTTAAAGGAGCAGTTATGTTTATGTCATATAAGACTATTATGGGTAATAAAAAAATTTCAAAGAGTATTTAACATAGTTTCTTTTTTTTTCTGAAAGTATTTAATAGAGTTACATATTAGATTTTATACCAAAGACCATTAATTAATTTTTTTAAGAAACCATTAGTTAAGTTAAAATAATATTTTGTTTAGTTTTTTTTAAAGGAAATATTTTGTTTGTTGATCAACTTGTTTGGTGATTAAAATTATTTTTAGTAGCTAGGTATAAATTTTAAGAGTTTTATTGGTTTGCTTTATATATTGTTGTAAAGTTTTTATATTATTAATCAACTGAAATTATTTTTTATATTACTTTTAAGATATTGATTTATTATAAAACTCAATAAAATTTTACATTGTCCAATGCATATATTATTTATTCAAAATATTTAAAATAATTTAAAATATATTTTCTGGATTAATTTAAATCCTTTTCAAATTCTTGATAAAAAAATTCAAATCCTATTTTATATTGTTTCAACCCATTTTAGTATCTTACAATTTTTAATAATTATGTATTAATAGCAAAATTTATTGGGAATTATTCTATATTAATTATACACTGACATTGATTATTTTAAAATATATAATAACATATAAATTAGTTTACAATTTAATTATTATATATAATTTAAAAATTACTATTATAACAATATTTCTAATTAATTTCATCTTATCTCTCATATATTATCTCGAGTCTTAAGTAAATTGAGTTTGAATCCAAATTCTTTGCTCATATATTAAAGAGAAAGATGAAACTGTTCCATTTACACTTCTTTCCTTTGTTAGTTTTATACTTTTATTCTCACACTCTTCGAAATTCGTAGTTTTGTTCTGTCATCACCATTGTGTATCATCAGTCAAAATCAGAATTGCGAGAGAAAGAGAAAGAATATGGTTAAATAATAGAAGACGATTCGTTCTCTTTACCTGGTCTTGAAACTACTTCCATGTAATGGGATGGTACGATTGCTATATATCATATCGTCAAAGCAAAGGATTATTGCAGTTTTTTTATTTATTATTTAAATATATTAAAAATTAAACCGGATAACTTTTATTGTCCATTGTTTTTTCACAAAACATTTTCTTTTTCAGTTGGATCTTCCCATGATTTGATACGCAAAACGGATGCTTAATTAGTTAAACAAATTTGCTAAGTATATAGCTATGTATAGTTAATAATGAGAAAAGCGGAGGAATTGTTGAACAATGCTGTTTCCTTGCGTGTCAAGTTTCTGAACGCAAACGCATGTGTAGTTAATTATACTTTATAGTACTAGTTTATACAACCTAGCTAGATAGCTATATACTAGTTATTACAAGAAATGTCAAGGAATTTGTTGACAGATGCTGTTTCCTTGCATGCCAAGATGCTGATCAGAGCAAATATTTCTAATTTTACAAAATAAAAACTGATAGGGAATTCTTAGTATATCATATTTGAATTTTGAATGTCCGGTGCCTCTGTTAATTTATTTACGTGCTGAACGACCTAATTAAAAGCACGAGATTCCATTTCTAGTTAATTACTAGATACATATATAGTCGTCCCGTTCATACTATTTCACATGGGAGCGTAGGGTTCTATTTTCTTAATTCTCTCTGGTCTTTCAAAACTTTATATCTTTGTATATGCTTTTTTGTGGTATCTTTGAAAAACCTTTTCTTAAAATTTACGTCCACGTGTAGGGGTCTCAGATTCCCCATCTACATTCCTTATCCCAGTCACAATCTCTCAAATTGAAAAATAATTGTTTAGCAAAAAGAAAATTAAACAACTATGAGAAAAGTGTTATCTTATTATATTTTAAAATCCAAGACACTTATGAGAAGACAAGAAACGAAGACAAGAGAATTGAAGAAGTGTGGAAGATCTATTCCCTTAAAAAAAAAAAAAAGTCTATTAGTCAAAACTGGAAGTCTCTGTTCTAAATTAAACGAGCATAACATTCGAATATTCGTCAAAAAAGAAAATGATATAGTAAAAGAATAGCATCATTGGTTTTCTTGCCTACCTTTACTTTACCCTGTTTCTATGTATGGTAATTAAGTATTAATTAACGCTATTTAGATTTTTGTTCTATTCATTCAGGTTGGTGTTCTTCCATTAATGGCGAATTCAATCGGACAAGCTTGTTATATTAAAAATATAGGTTTATACACTATTGGTATAGTTGGAGATTTAAAATACTAACATTATCTTATCAGAATTAAATACCCATCGTTTGATTATTTTTTTTACTGCACGTTTAATGTTTTTATAAGCACTTAAAAATCATTAAACATTTTCAATTTTAAAAGATATAATTATATGCGACAAGATCATTTTATATATCACTAATATATTTCGCCTCATTTTACTTAGTGGAAATAGAAATACAAAGAAACAAAAATAAGTTCTTAAAAAACAATTAATGTCTTATTAATTTTTAAAATCACAGATAAAATAAAAAATATTTCTCTAAAACAACTGATATTTTGAATCAATCAGTTAATAAAATGTACATTTTATGATAATTTAGTCCACTAGCAAAATTAATAATACATTAATTCAAGTACAACTTGACATACTCACTTCAACTCAAATCAATTATATCATAATTCCAACATAGTTTCATCCTTTCCCATCAAGTCATTTTGTACATCTTGATCTCAAGTAGTTGAAGGGCTACAAAAGATATAGGTGTGAAATGAATAATTAATTAAAATTATATATTTAGGAGAAAAATATACTAATTGACTTTTTAAAAAATAAATTATTGTTAGTGATTATTTTTTTTTAAATGAATGTACATAACACAACTAGATTTGACAGCAAACTATATAATCAAAGAGACAGAGTTATAATATTAAGAAATGATTTTAATTAAATCTCTTATCTTAAATATAATTATGTCTATTATAAAAAATTAGCAAAACAAAATAATTATATTTGGAAGTCTTGATACAGCTGTTACAAGCCCTTTTCAATAATGATTAAAGAGGTTTTTTTTCCTTTTTCTTTCCTCGATTAATGTTAGTTTATTAATTTTATTAAAAATATCTTGCAGACAAATTTGACCTCTTCCATTCCTTTCTTTCTTACAATCTTTTTTTTTCTCAACCATCAAGTTAACTTATATATCTCAATTGGATCTTATTTTTTATTGTGTGTAGAATGAAAGAAAAGCTAAATCGTAACACCTACACTAATTGACCATAGGTACAAGTTTTTTGGAGTTTTACTTACATAAAGTAGTTGTCATTTTTAATATTAATGAATTTACCTACACTAAATCATGGTAGACATAAGTTGTTGAGTTTTACCTACATTAATTAATTGTAGGTAGAAGTATTTGTGAGTTTTATTTACACTAGTTCATAACGGGAGACAAAAAGAGTTCGTACACATAAGTCATTTTTCTTGTCGTGCATACACTATCTTTTCTCGTCCATAATTTATATTATTAAGTTATTAAATTCATGTATAATTTGATATTGATCAATTTCAGTAAACTAATATCACTACTAAAAATCAATGAACTTGAGACCAAATTGTAAAGGAAAATATTCTTCTCTAACTAATTTGGGGGTCACTAAATTTAGATTTTTTTTTTAAATTACATATACGCTAGATGAATAAATAGGGGAACATTGGCGGTTCCTTGCCGCAATCCTATATATGTTTGAGAAAATAACTATCAAGCTTTTTATTATCCCACTTTCTTTATAGGCTCTTTTTATTATTCCATTTAATAGTGTTGACACATATATATATGTAGTTCATAATCAAATTAATAATCACCAGACGGGATCCAAACTCACTGAGAGTAAGATGAAGGAAACACCAATTTATCTAGTCATAAGTTTTTCCAAGATCAGTTTTGAAAGGAGAAAACTTGTTTTCCTTTGTTCTTATGCACATCATGCACAATTTCTTTCTAAGGGCATTGTTAGTCATGTCACAATTTGAAATGATGTAAAGGATCAGTAAGAGAGTCCAAGTGGGGCCTTATGTGATCAATTAAAACTTTAGAAATGATCTTGGTCCATGATACATTGTACATATTGATAAGTCTAAAATCTCATAGGCTAGTGAGATGATCCACTTTTGGATGGGAACTATGAGAGTTTCAAAAAGGGTAGGATTAAAGACTAATGGAAACGAACTCACAAACATCCTTAGCCACAACATCTCAATATGTACAGGCAGAGAAAAAAAATGTTCAAAACTATCTGGATAAGGAGACTTATAAGGGTTCATAGTAAACACGACTTCATGAACCTCCTCCATGGGCCCAAGTTGAAGGAGAGGAGGAACACCCTATCAATTTGGAGAATTTTTTTCAACTTCAAACCCTAGAGAGGAGCACCCTATCAATTTGAGGAGAAAGGCTTTTGCTTTTATGAGTATGAATACATTAGTGGAGATGCAAATTTATGAATACTTTTTCATTCTCTATTATGATGTTTTTACTTGTCATTTTGCTTAAAAAGTATAAGTATTTTTTTAGAGTTTAATATTTATATACCGACATTTACATTATCATCTAATTATAAATTAATATTTAAATTATTTAAGATAATTATTTTAAAAGTTAATAAACTCATTATGTACGGTAGGCTGAGATTGAATAATTGTGTAAAACTCTTTATACTATCAATGTATAATCCTCTTTTCTTTTTTTATATATTTTTCTCTTTATTTTTTCTATTATATAATAGAAGAAGAAGAAATTATTTATTGTATTTTTTATTCTCATATTTTAACATATATGTGATTTTGGTCCTTTAGTTCTAATTGTTTGCATCTGATGACCATTATAGTCTGTTAATTGTTATTTATGTTTCTCACCCCCAAACTTCATCTAATAACTTATAGGAACTTATAGGAATGTAATGGATATGTATTAAGATGACATCAACTTGTTTAAAATGGTAAAGGAGAAACAACATGAAATATTTCAATAAAAACAAAATGTATAAAAACGTTTACCGTTAATTATTAGAAAAATTAAATTTGGGGTCACGAACTTAGTTTTAACAAATGAAAAACTATGAAGTCCAAATGTGAGCAATTGAAATAAGGGAAATCAAAATGGGTAATTGTTGGGAATTTTATTTTCCCATTAATCAAGCCAAAGACCCGTACTTTTCCCATTATTCTTCTTGTCTTTATCTTCTTTTTTTCTTTCTTTATTCAAACAATGGGTAATTGTTGGGAATTTTATTTTCCAAATTCAATGATAAGCGTTAGTTTAACATTTTTTAAAGTTTGATGTGACTTGAAAATCTAATTCCTAACTTACTTAATAGTAAGGCTTTCTTAAAGGTTTAAAAACCATTTATAAATAGACTAACAGAGCTAATTATCTGTAGGTCAGTGAATTAAGTTTTTAAATTTCTAAATTGACTAGAAAACAAATAAGTTGAAAATATTTAATTATAGATTTAATAATAATTATATTATCATTATAGTGGGCCTACATATTAGATTCTGCTGTCAACCATTATTGTAGTTCTTATGCACTCTCTTTACTTTTAGGCACCCAAAATAATACTATTTTTCTGTGTTCAACCTTTTATTATTAGAGTTGAAAGCGAGTAACATATCCAATATAATGTCTAGATACAACTCGAATCTGATGAATTTCTCTGTTCATTTCTTGTTACCGTTTCTGGGTACAGTATACGATATTTTTATTTTCACTTAGGCAGTATAGGCACCTACAAAGTAGAGCAAAGACTTAATTGTGTGTCTTTTTCTGTGTGTTCTAATGTAGAAAGACAGTGAAGGGTTTTGAGGCCTAAACCCAACAACAAGTCAATGTGAATTGAGAAACGGACGTGCCGTCAACGTGTCTCTTTGTCAAAGAGCCCTAGGCCTGACCTCTAGAAGGGTTACTTAACTTGGCAAGGGACAAGATAAGACCCACTCACATTGATATAATGAATCCCAGACCAGACACTACACGTGTGTTTTGTTAGGGCATGACTTTTGATTTGTTCTCCTTCTTTTCTTTTCTTTTTTTCCCCCTCTCTCTGCTTAGGTAATTATCAAACACGTAGCCAAAGAAGAAAACAAATGTTGACGGGGCATATGAATGAATGAATGGTATTCAGAGGAGGAAGAGCCACAGTACATGTGCCAAGTTGATGAAAGGATGGATCTTTCGTTTTTAATTTTAAGAACAAAAACTATGTGGTGGTCGGCTGATGCTGATTCTGAGACTCATCAAGGTGAACATAAACCAAAAATCACATGATGTGTAACGTGTACTTTGAGTTCACTATAATTGGACACCAAATGCCGCGAGTCAGAGATTAATTAGTCATGTCATATTCCATTTTTATGTGCCTAGTTTGGTAGTACGTACGTAGCATTATAGCAATAGCAATAGCGTACAAATGAATTATATTTCATGCAGTTCGAGGCCGATGGAGATGGATATCAGATTCGTATCTATACATTCAGTTTGATTAGAGTTTTTAATTAGTGTTTGTATAATTATTTTGTTTTGTTGGCTGGGTTATTTGAATATCATATGATTATGGCATTTTGATTTGATTCTGTTTTTAATTAATTATAATTAGCACATGGCCCCCGAATGGTCGAACTTGCATGACTTGAATTGTCAACACCAGAAAACAAAAGACATCGTCTTTTACTTTATATATGTGTCAACGTGTCAACATACCAAACTGACTAGCTTTTCTCTTTTTCTTTTATTATTTTCATGAATGGGTGGTAAACTAAAGCACGCAGCCAATAAACTAGGTTTAAATTGATTTGTTGACACAGATTCCAGTCACTTGCTTCTACCGACTTTCTCAGAGTGATGCGACATTTTTTCATCTAAGGAAACCAAAGCCTTTAACTATTCAATAAATAAAGTACGTATGAAGGAAAAGAAGAGAGATGTCAATAAATAAAAGAAAAGATGATAGGAAAAATAATAAATATAATAAATGATGTGATAAAAAAAAAAAGTAGAGTAAAAGTGAGATAAGAAAAATGAATGTAAAAATATAACAAGTCCTTCAATTACTTCTGGAGCACATTCAATCAAGAAAAGCATTCATTCGAGAACTACCTAGATCAGATGTGTTGGCTACCTAACTCCTTTAATAGGAAGCATCATGTTTCATGCAACTATGGGGAAGCAGAACCTAAACATTAGAAAGAAAAAAAAATATTAATATTTCATCCATTCCTAATTATAAGATAGAATTGATTAATTTATACTCATTAAAAAATTAGAAACTTATTATATACAACAATTATAATATTTTTTTAAAAATCTATCCTTAACTTTATTAAAAATGACTTCAATCTTTGTAAAAGAGAAAAAAAATAATTCAAAATATTTTAGTCAAAAAATAATTAATACATAAAATAATAAAAATTATCTTATTATAAATAACCACGAAATGGAGTAATACATATGCCAACTTTAGGGTTGCTTTCACATTTAATTGTTTGACTGGATTGATCATGTGCCGTCGTATAAAATGAAATTGAATTGTTTTTAACTTAATTTTCATACACGTTGAACTCAATTTTTTATAAAAAAAAGTCATTTCAAATTTTTCTCTGAAGTTATAAAAACAAAACACTTTGGCAGCTTGGAAATTTATTTAATGTAACATAACCTTAATGCTGACACTCGCATCCCATTTTCTTTTATACATTGAAATGTAAAAAACTTTCATTCAAAGTCAATTAAACGACTTTTTAAGCATGTTTGTATTTCTTTTATAGTGAAAGAGTTAATTATCTTCATTGTTGTTCTTACCGCAATCATAATCATCTTCATTGTCACCAATATATTGGTGATGCTATTTTTACTCCTAGAAAAAAGGTATACAAGTGAGTTCAATCTAGTCAACGACATTAATTGGCTTTATTTTCTTAGTTTGTGTTTACCTCACATAACAGGTGGTTAAACGGATTGGCTTAAAAATCACAAAAATAAAAATATTATATAGATATAAAATTAACTGAAAGGTAGAAAAACAACTAAAACTGTATAAAAAAAATCTAAACTGCATTTTTTTATTGTCATTTGTTCAATAATTAATTAAATTTCATAATACAAGAAATATACTAGTAAAACACAAATCAAATAACTAATATTAAGTTCCAACCAAATATTATAACTATATTTGGAAAGAGATTTTAGTTAAATAATAATTTCTTTATTAACAAAAACTTTGTTTACTGAACAATTAAGGTTTTTTTAATAGTTTTTTTAATAATTTCTAGCATTTTTTAAAAGCTACTCAATCGTAACTTTTTTTTAACATTAATGTCTTGTTTTTTATATTTTATTTCATTTTTATCTTTTATATATTTATCCAATTTTTTAGGTATTTTTTTAAAATAAATCATGATTTTATTATTTTTTTTATCATTTTATACTTATTCATCTACTTCAATAATTAATTTTACTTAATACTTATAATTTAATAAATTACTTTTTCAGTTTTTAACTACCAATTAATTTTTCATCTTCTAATTAATTTTTCAGTTAAATTTATCTAACATAACCATTATGTTGCTATTGTAATTATCATTGACAATGTTATCATCCTCATCAATACAGCTAATCTTCGACTACAACTAATCTTCCAGTCATTGATTGCCATTATTATCATATCATTAATCAATTTCTAATATAACTGTTATTATTGGTTAATCAGTTTCTAATATAATTGTTATTATGTCCTCCATTTACCAACATCACTATTATCATACTCATCGTGACCGTACCATCCATTATAAATTGACACCTTAAGCATTAGACATTGTGCTGTCGGTATTGAATCAGATTTGTAACCAAATGTAAATCAAAATAATTTTTTCTCAAACTAAATAAAAAAATAAGTGTATTATTTTATAAAATCAATTTGATTAACTAAATTATTTCTATAAAATCAGTTTGATTAGTCGAACTAATTTTCATTTAAATATTCTTTTGTTTGAAAAAAAATAATTTAAAAATTAATTCAAAAATCAGATTAAAATTGATTCAACTTTAAGAATCAATTTAAAATTGATTAAAAACTAGTTTAATTCAAAATCAATTTTTTAAAATCAGTTTAATTTTAAAATAGTTTTTAAATCAATTTAATTATTTAGATATAAAACCCAGTTAAAATATTTTAAAATCAACTCGATCCAATTTTTATCAATCTAATTTTTGCACAATCCTAATTGTTAGTGCGACAATCACTCGTAAACCTGTCACCTTACACATGTTTGAATAAGAAAATAATAACGAATGATTTGTCTAGTTTAAATTTGAATTTAGTGTTAAGATGTAAATTAAAAAAAACATATAGATTACAATTAAAGTTATAGAATTGAAAACTAATTGTTTAAAGTTTTCAAAATTCGAATTCACTTTGGTCTGTATAGGCCTAAACATTATTATTTTCCTTTTTTTCAAAAGGAAAAGTGTAAGATTTGGGTATGAAAATTAGACGCAGGGATTGTACCCAACAAATTTATTTATTACAGTTACAGATTGGAATAATATTTCCCAAGTACGTTCATCTATGACGTAAAATTTGAAACGTAATATATGGATTTACTTTGATCGTGTTGCACATGGTGGATTCCTCTTTGCCCGTGACCACCGAAGTAGTTGATAATATATATTTTTCACGTGCTAATTAATTAAGGGGAGATATTTGGTTGGAAAAAGTATTTTTTTTTATCAGTGGTTGGAAATAACTAAAATATTCATGATTTTAATCTCTATAATTAGATTAGAGAAAATTGATTATTTTACTTTAAAAAATTTATAATTTTGATTTCCACATTTTTAAAAAAATAAGGAATTTTTATTCAATTTTTAATTTTATCTCTTTTTTATTTCTTACATAAGAAATAAAATATAAGTAAGATTAAGAATTTGACTAAAATTAAAAATTTTATAAAATAAAAAAAGTTAAATATTTTTATTTTAAAATATGAGAACTAAAATAATAAGTTTTTGAAAAATAGATTGATGATCTCCATTCACACTACATCCCACCAATCAAAAAACGAACAGTGCAAATTATGCCTTCTAATTGCTTAAAGTTGAATCTGCAATTTTTTACTTGAAATAATTGAAAAATAATAATCAGGAATTAACTTATAATTTTAAAATTTTGGCTTTCGATAAATTGCAGGTCAAATATCTAGACCATTGAATAATTTAATTCTAGGCTTTTTTTTAATTCCTCAATTTTAAAAAATGTTCTTTTTTTAGTCGATTTTTATAAAAATAAAATTAAACATCATAGTCACTTCATAATCAATTGTAGAATTATTTTCGAATTTGAGAAACTAAAAAGAGTAAGCATAAATTTGAAGAACCAAACCATTTACATTGATGCTTTGCCACCAGACCACCCTGATGGTTTATCCTAGTCGAAGCCTAATAATAGTGTACAATGAATAAAAGAGATGAAGGCTCTGATAAAAAAGAGAATAAGAAAAAATGAGTTATAACATCACTTTCCTCTTCTATCACTGCTGAATAAATTAGTATAGAATTATTTTAGCTTAATTAATTATTTTAAATTATATAACTATGTTAAATACACACGCCCAAAAAAAAAAATCCTCTTCTATCAATTTTTTACATTATTTTCTTTCTATCTTTTGTTCTTTTTTTTTTTCCACTTACAAGACTCCCTAACGTGATATACATGTTTATCATAACTCTTAAGAGAATATACTTTAAAAATGAGTCTACAAATCGTAGAATTGAACAAAGATTGAGTGAAGTGTAGTGGTTGGTTCCAACTGGAGTTGGTGTGGGCCCATAGTGAGACCCACTTGGAGGCTAAGATACGAGAACTTGCTTGATCATGACATGAACTCGAGTCTGGCGAAAACAAAAGTGTCAAAACTGGAGTTAGCATTTCACGATCAAAATTCAAAAGTTTGAAGAGAAAAAAACTGATGACCCATCAAGAAGTATTGCTTGACAACTAATTGACATGACCAGCTTGATGATTCATAAAATTTATTTAACTAGCTAGTTGGGAATTGAGATGTATATGTATTGGTCGTAGACCACTCATAAACAAGGAAGATTGATTATAACAACCCTGAAAATCTGTGACACTCTTCTCTTCCACCGGAGGTACCGTGTTGAAATCATCCAGCAAATGTATTTGGAGAAATCAAAGAATGAATTTCATTGAAATAGTTAACGAATCTACATCAGTTGATTAACAATGAGCGTGATTTTTAATATGTGACAATTTGGGATTGGTGGCAGTATCACCAGGTTCGGGTTTATTCAAAATAATTGGATTTTAATTTAAAAATACTGATAGCGTAAAAAAAAGAAATACAGTCATTTCATCATAGATTTTTACTTATGATGAAATTGTTGAATATTATAATAACTAATTTAAAATTATAAGTTTAATGCTTATGTGTAAAATAATTTTACATTATTATCATTTAATCACACATTACCATTTAGATTATACCCAAAATTGTTGGTAATTGATTAACAATATAAAAAAATTAACATTATAAAAATTAAACTCTTTAATAAACTTTTGTTCTAGCTTTGTGCGAAAAAAAGTTTACCCTTGACAAAATTTATTTATGGCTTTTTTTATCACTCATGATAAATTATAATGCAGCAGTTATATAACTGTTGCTAAACTTTATGTGAAGCATTTATATCCATATATTGTGATAAATAATCAGGCATTAGTTATGTTACTATTAATTAAATTAAATTAAAAAGGGTAAAGTATGGATGCCTAATAACTTTTAACATCAATTCCTAATTGTTGCAAAAAATAAAAAATGAAAAATTTCTTCTACTAATCCAACAACATGAATTACTACAACCAATCATGCTTTTTATAAATTATTGAATTAAATTTTTATAAGATAAATTGGTTTTGTTTTTTATCTTGTAATTTTTCTTTCATTTTTATCTCTAAAAAATATGAAATCATTATATTTTTACCCTATTATTATGTGACACCCTTTCGTTTAACCCATTTTGGCCCGCGTGACCTGAACTATCCCATTAAAAGACATTTTTTTGCAGGCCGAAATGGCCTAGCAGGTTCATAACGCTAGAAATAAATTAGACTTAACTCTATAAAATTGTGTTTAGGAGTAGAGTTTTGGAAAGAAAGGAAAGAAAATATAATTTTTTTTTATTTTTTAAATTAGGATATTTATATATTTATAAAAAAAATTAAACACTACAATATTATTTATATGTTAATTTATCATTGTATTTATTTCATTTTAAAAATTATCAAATTATTGAATATTTATTAAAAAAAACCTACCCTCTTCGTTAAATCAAAAGGAAAGATTTTTAATTTGTCATCATCGAGTGTATGGATTAACTGGAAAAGAATTGTTCCATCTTAAATAGGTTTTTTAGTAAAAGATACATATGTGATTTATAACAAAAAATAAAAAATAAAAGATTTTCCAGATCTTATGAGAATTATATTGACTGTATTCTTAAGCAACTCGTGATAACTTGATAATGTTTAAAAATTTCAAAAAATAACATTAACAAAAGAAATCAATGATATATTGTTCAGTTTTCATAATGGTACCTTCGAAAAACAAAAGGAAATAAAAAATATACATGAGAATAATTATCAGTATTTGTACTTAGAAACAATATATTATATATGTTTTGTTAATATACATGTACTTATTTTTTTATGAGTATTTTAGTGTATTTCAAATAAAAATACTTATATTATATGAGTAGTTTAATTTTAAGTAACATTGTTTAATCTTTTTCTTATTGGAATAGATGACATAACGTTAGTTATACAAGCAATCATTGCTATAATAAATTTATACCATAAATTTTCAAGTATCGTAATATTAATAAAATAAAATTAAATACTTACTTCAGTAATTGTAATATTAGAATAATTTTTTATATAAAATATTTAAATTTATGTAAAATTCATAAAATTATTATAAATAATTGATCTAAACAACTATTTATTATAGATGCTTTTAACTCTTACTAAGCTAAAACAAAATGGCTTTCGATTCCGAGGGACATCAATTGATATCCACAAATATTCTCATTTGATGCAGTGGGAATGGCAGCAGAATTTGAAACCATAATAACTACCACAAACCACATCAAGTATCAGTTGCACTTTCGGTTAAAGGGTAAAGGTACGTCGACAAACTGAATTATCCCATCTTTTGAAACCAATAATTTCTTATGAATTGCGATATCCACATCAACGGTTCCAATTTTTACACCTCATTGTGTGTAGTATTCACACGTGTAACACTAATATAGAAAATGTTTGATACACGCATATATTTAAAGATCACATCTTCTAATACATAAAAATAATAACAGAATTAAAATTGTATCAGTCCAAAAAAGCAAGATGAGATTAAATATAAAAAAAGTATTTATACAAACGATGAACAATTCTATTACATGGCACAGAGCCACCGACTAAAGAAAATTGAGTCCCATTCTTAAGTTAATCAAAAGTATGAATTTGACTTAATTGCATTAAAGCATGTTAAGTTTAGCTTTTAATAGTTCTTTTAATTATTTTTTTGAATAATTATTGTCAAATAGGACAATGTATTACTACTTTTATAAGAGTTTTCTACTTTAATTTATTATGATGAATAGACATGACAATGATATGCAAAGAAATAAATTTACTTTTATATTATAAATTAGAAAATATAATTTAGAATGTGAGATTCTTATCTTTTTTATTTTTTTATTATGTGAGGAAATATTTTATATAAAAATAAAATAATTAAATTTAGATGGTATAATTGTATATAAAAAATTAAATTTTAATATTATGTCACTATTTTAAAAGTTATATGACTTTTTAAAAAAATTTAGATAGTATTAAATTCTAACCGTTGATGATTATATGATTTGTATTTAATTATTTGATTTATATTTAATTATTTCATTTTCATATAAGATATATTCATCTTATATAATATGTCATCTATCCTTTTAATTATACATTTTAAATATTTTTTTCTCTATCCTTAAAATTAAATGTGCATTTCATACATTATTCATATAACTAAGCAAAAATATCTGTCAAGTCTCAACTAACTCAAATTAACTTCTTTTATTTTTATCATTAGACTTATCTTCTTAACGGTCTATTTTTCTCAGTCTATTATCTTTTATCTATGTTTCCAAATTAAGTTTAATAATTTTTTTCAATCAAGCTTTATAAACTCATAATTAACAATTCGTGAATAGTTTGAATGTGTGTATCATATCATGTCTTGTACACATATTTTTAATTACAAATTCTATTTACAAATTATCATCTAATATTTACTAAATATTAGATTGATAAAATTGAAAATGCTTAAAAGGAAAATTTTCATAATATTTATTGAATATTATTATGTTTGGCTCGACTCTTTTTACTTACATTCTTTCAAACTTATTATAAGGTTAAAACTTAGGACTTTGTGCAAATTACTTATCCATCATTTTTCTGTACAGTGAAAAAATAAGGTTAAAATTTAGGACTTAATGCAAGTTACTCTAATCCTTCCACTAGGCCAATCTTAATAAGTTATACTTATCTGTCATTAAATTACTAAGTTAGCAACCGAGTAAATCAGCTGCTATGGTCGCGAGTGTCCAAAATTTTCGTAATAGCCTTTTGTTGGTTTCCCAGTAGCGACTCAATCCATGCTTGTTTAAGAGTTGATATTGATTTAATTTCTAATTAACCTTTTTTCTCGTGATTGTAAGCCGACAATAATAATATGATACATTATATATATATATATATATATATATATATATATATATATATATATATATATATATATATATATATATATATATATATATATATATATATATATATATATATATATATATTCTGTACTAACGAAATTGTTTCTCAGTATATATAATACGTAGTATATTATAAACTTACAAAGCCTATATTTACAGCGAAATTCTGGTTAGATAAAAACTATATTAACAAGTACTAACCCAATGTTAAACAGACAGGAAATGGTATATATTTTTTTACACTGCATGAATAGTGGGTTAATAATCAATCAT
The DNA here is from genome assembly GCF_000004515.6 of Glycine max. Taxonomy (NCBI): domain Eukaryota; kingdom Viridiplantae; phylum Streptophyta; class Magnoliopsida; order Fabales; family Fabaceae; genus Glycine; species Glycine max. The sequence continues at coordinate 36,804,150 of NC_038241.2, forward strand.
GTGATTCAAAATTAATTTATAATAATGCATATTAAGTGTCCACCAAGTTTAAGCTTATGCATTGAAATAGATGTGCGTTGCATGTGAATTTTGTGGATTCTAAGTACCAGATTATGAATGGATAAAATTGGAAAACCAACTATACAACATGCAGATTCTGCAGCTAGCTACAAAATTTTACACACAGAATGATAAGAAAAATTTGCATTAGAGTTCGGTGAAGTCTATTTTAATTTTTATATTTTGGTTACATAATTAATAATGATATTTTGGAAAGTGTCCAAAAATGAGAGAAGATGACTACAACTCTAGGGGGAGAAGAACAGTATGGCATATAATCTTATTTCGCGTGTGGAATCATCATATAGGTCGACAGTGTACTATGTAAATTATAATATAGGTTTGCTTGAATATTGCAAAATAAGCGTATAGTGCTGAAATTGAATGTAATCTTTTGATGAATAACATAATTTTTTTACTTGCGTGGTCCTCGATCGTTGTTAAAGACAAAGCATAAGCGATTATATGATTTGTTAATTAAGTTGGAAAAAAAAAAGAAAGAAGAGAAAGAAAGACAGTGACAAAGAGTATAAAGAAAAGGGGATATTTCCTTTGAAAGGAATGGCATATAATTGAATCCCCAAGATATTAATTACTAAAAAAAGAGTGGTTTTGGTTTTGGTATCAAATGGATATGGCATTTCTTCTTCTTTTTTTTAACATTGCGACCCATAGATTAGGAATCTTTATAAATAAATAATCAATTCAATAATGTCAAAACACAAGTTGAATGGATTGTGAATCCACCGTCGATGCACTTTTTAGCCAAAGGGATATCGTCTGAACTTTATTCCTTTATTTGTAACATGAATTTATCCTCTCAATTCTTATCCCCGTATGCATGCGTGCAGTGCTTAATTTGTTATCTTACAATTCATTCACAACCACCGATACGACATAATCATCATCAATTTTGCCTTATCTCAAACCACCATTAAAGTGAAGGAGGGTAAAGGTCGGCAAATCCGTCCAACTTTGTTGCACATTGAGCATCATCATTCAGTACTGTTGAGATTGTAGAACTTGGTTCTTATGCGCACATTTTTATCTAGATGTTTCGCCCCTTAATTCCTTTTTATCTTCAACTGGGTTTGGAGTGATCAAGAGTATTTAGTCCTTATTTATTTGTGCTTAATAAAATATTGTTGCGGATTGATGATAGTGAATAAGAGATAATCAAAGACCATGCATTATTTAATTTCCTTCGATCCCCTTTATCTTAGTTTTGGCTTATATGGTTCTTTGCCCAAATTTTCAACCTTCTTTAATTTAACTGAAAACAGTTGGAGATGTGACAAAAATGGGACCTTTCCTACTAAGGTCCAGGTCGGAATGATGGACTTCCGCATGGCTTAACATCGCTGTCAACATTAAAATATACACACATCTGTCAAACTTTGTCTTAAGTGATCACTGTCTGACTTGATGTGAATGGAATGAGGGTAACAACCTATATTACGAGGAAACAAGTTGTAATAACAATATATAATTTAGTCTTGAAGAGAAAAACTTTGACGAACAAGAAGAATACGGCGCGGAGAGTTACTATAAGAAAGTATTCATTATATTTAAAGACTTGAAATGTTACTAAAAGTATATGTGTGAAGAATTGCTTCCAAAAAAAAAGTATATATGTGAAGAACCTTCGATCTTTTGTCGTGACTTTATTTAATACTTTGACTAGTCTGTGTTAACAGCATAATAATGAGTAATATTTTGAAAATAGTTGATTTCTTTAAAACAGCTTTTTGGAATAATAATTAGAAAATTAACATCGAAATTTTAGAAAGAATTATCATATAGATTTGTCCAAGAGAAGTATTATATCCACTTTTTTTTTATGGAGTACTATAATATCCACTTAAAGTTATATTATCTTTTATTATTATTTTTACTGCTATTATCTTTTATTATCTTAATACTAAATAAATTAAAAAGTATTAATGAAATAAAATGCATTTAATATTTAAAAATAAAAAATTAATAAGTTTCCATTTAATAAAATATATTCTTCTCAATTAAATACATGCTTCATATGTAAATAACAAAAAATACATGCTTCATATCAAATTAAATTTTCGTAAATATCATTGTATCCCGTTAAATTTGTTCCAAAGTGATTGGAAAAGACAAGATGCGTGACAATTGATTGCATTTGTTTTATATTGATGTGAACTTGTGTGGAATGGAAATTTAGTATTTTTTTTTTTACGACAATTGATTTCTTATCTGAATTCGTCCTTGTTGTGGATTTTCATTTTACAAATTTATACACAAGATTGACAATAGACGATATTAATGTTTACAGCATAGACATTGCTCATGTTCTGGCAAACTATTTGTGTGGGCTAAAAGGCTATTAAAGCATATTTTCTTGAGTTTTTTTTTTTTTTCTTTCCAGCGGGGATGGTATATTATGATCAATTGATCTAGGTCCCAAAAATTAGGCCCAATATGAGTTACGCTTTCATTCATTTTCAAGACAATTTATTTTCAAAATTTAACAATGATTAATAACACTATTAACAGAAATTTATGGATCAATGATGAAAAAATTCCAATGCTATTCTAGTGTTTTTGTTTTTCCATTTTGGACCTCTCAGGAACCTTTAAGCCAAAGCTAGAAATTCCTACTACTCACAAAATGATGCTTTGAAACATAAGTCAAATGAGTTCATCATGCATACAAACATGTTCATTAACGTTGAATCTTGTCGCTAAGTTCTTTTAAGGAAAAGAAGCTATTAAGGACGCAACAAGTGTACCGGTCTACAAATAATAAATATACGAGTAGGGTATGTGTATTTAATTGGAGGAAGGAGAATGAGGGAGAAAAAGGAGGAAAGTCTACTATATCCATGTATGTGGACGCTAGAACACTTTAATATACCTAACATTTGAATGAGCTTCCATTTTAGCGTTGACTACAACTAATGCAAAGAGTTACATTTTACGTAACATCAATGGAAGTTGGGTTGTTTAAGATTCTAAAATATGAACAATACTTATTTTTTATCGGTCAATCCGATAAAATAAATAGGATGAACTAAAAAAATTTATCATGAACTATTTAACGTGCACATCCACATCTACAATTATATGGCCACGAAAAATAAATGATAACATAAAGGAGATGAAGAAAATGAAAAAAAAAAACAAAGAAAACATAAATTATAATTTAGTGATAGATTGACTGATGCAACATAAATATGATCACTCTTTGCAAGCTAATTCAAATAATGGTGCATTTTTTTTCTTGAAAGCAAAAGATTCCCATAACCAAAAACTATGAGACTAATTAACACCCCAAGACAGAGAGATAACAAAAGTAAGTTTTATCTTTCCCATCAAATTTTTTTTCATTCAGTCGTGTCCAAGTAAAAATTATGAAATGTAAACCTTTGTTTCTATTTGTTTGATTGACAAATATTAATGGTTAGAATGTTAATTATATTAAAAGGATAAATCAAACCTGCAAGCTTTCCTTGTTTCTCTTTTTCTTTAACTATTGAACTCATCTTATATTTTCAAATCTTTGTCTCTATATATTGTCTCAACACAAAGTGGAGAGCACTATTTCAGCATTTGCCATGATGATAGCTTTAAGATCTTAACAAATATTCTTTTAGGTATTTTCTTCAGGTCAAATAAGGAATATATGATCTAAAGAAATATTATTGTTTAATAGTCTCGGTAATGTTGAAATGTAACTCTTACAATATATAATGTGAGAAGTCTAACTCAACTCCAAAAGTTAGCTCAAGGGGTGAGGGTTTCTCTTCACTTATATATATTAATGTGAAATTACTTTTAGTCGATGTGAGACTTGAATTATTTTCAACCATAACCAAACAAGGGTTCACTAATTTATTAAAAACACAAACCCTTATAATACCATTTTTGAGAGTGTAATTCTCATGAATATGAAAAAACAACCTTGAACCGATGTCCTTTATGTAACTGATCTTGAAGCTAGAGCATGCTTAAGAAAACAAGAGAAACCTAGACCAAAAGCATTTAGCGTAAAGTGTAATTTGTCTCATGCTTGACTCAACGTTCAACTCATATAGGGTTTAGCGTATCCGAATGATCTTCTCAGGACTCACGGGGTCATTATCCCGAGATTTTCGGGCAAGTATTGTAGCTCAGGGTCTCGTGGCTCGACCACTGAATGTTTAGCAGATTGCTTCGCTCAGCCAAAGACCAAGCTTGCGGCCCCCTCAAGGTGAACATTCGATCGAGTCTACCGACGAGGTACACGAATCTAGAGTACGTAAACACCTAGAGTCTAAGATCCTAGGACTGCTCGTCTTACACCTCGTGACAGTAACCAACATGAAACCAATGATCCTCTTTTTAACGTAATCATACCGGTTTGGGAAATATAATGGTGTCCTTTGGTCATAACTTTATTTTCTTTAAGTGCGAATTTACTAACCAAAATAAAACATGGGAGTTTGATTCAAGGTGCCAAACTGCAATTCCATCACAGAAGACCAATACAAAGGACAATTTAATATCTCAATATTCTCAAATTACGCCTGCTTTAGGCTTCAGCAACGCCTACTAAAATAAAATGTGGAGCTGTCTTAATCAAGAATCCGCATAACGAAGGTTTAGGGTTGACAAAGAAGACTTCACTTTGGCTCTCGGCCCTTTCTTCTTGCCCTCGAATAGAACATCACCACATTAATTGCACACAATATTTTAAAAGCTATATGTGATTCTTTTGGAAGGTTATGATTTCCTTCACCCGTATCACTACTACTCGATGTCTTAATTAGTTCAATGTTCAATGTTCAAAAGGAGACCATTTCATTGACTAAACGTACGAAAAGAGTTTTCTCGTGCATTGAATCCTATTTGAACAAGTTAGCATGCTTCACCAAATAGAGAGGCATCATGACACGAGAATGAAAGAACTACGTAGAGACCCCCACGTGTGTGTTGAGTAGCCTGACCAAATTCATGGTGGCAACATATGCGCGCGCATCTTGGGCACCTTATTTACTTTTTGATCAACACATCTTATACCAAGTTTGTATTTTTTGGGTCAATGCATCTTGGACACTCAAGCTTGTGCTCTCTTTTTTCTCTCTCTTCTGAATCTCTTTCTATTCCACCACACGAAACATATACTACCACTATCTGCTACGAGAAAGATTTATAAATAAAGCAACTTTGTTAAATATCTCATACCAATAATTTCCAATAGGCGTGGCCAAAAAGGTTGACAAAGATTCATTATTCCCACGCTTTGATAATATAAAATGGATTTAATATTTAAGGAGTATATTGTTAATATAATGCACAATATGCAGTCTAATAGCTTAGTTTAATCCACGTCGAGTTCTAATGGACATTATTAATAAATTTTTTGAGTCAATGTAGACATTTAAAGCAAACCATATGCAGTACAGAAATCAATCTGAATCGTTATATTCTTCTTCTTGATAAGATGTTATTACTATTTTATAATTAGAGGAAATCTTAATATTTGAGGGCGTAAAATCCGATGGATGTAACAGGTCAAAGTGCATCGTGCGCATCCTACATATTCTACCCTGGGTGTGTAATGAATGATACATGCAAGATTTTGATGATAATTATTTTAACAATGGGTTGGTATTTATATCATTTATATTCTTTAATTATTTTAGAGTGGATTTGGATAAAACATTTTAAACGAGGAAAGTAATTCATCAGAGAATTTAAATTTTTTTAATTTAAAATTCATTATTTGAATTTTATTTTATAAAGAATTTAAATTTTTGAAATTTTAAAACAAAATTTTAAACAATTAAAAATATGAAATTTAAATTTCCTTTCTAAAAGATGAGAAATTGAAATTATCTTCTTGATAGAAGAATCTTTCAAAAAGTTCATGTATTTTCTTTATAACCTTCATCTTCTCTTCCATCTTCTGAAAGTTCCCGAAATTTCGTTCTCAAACTCTTGACTCTTCTCTCAAGCTGATGATCCTCTTCTTCAAGAAACACGGTCTGAGCTTGCGGAGCGTCGATCGGGTGCGGTCGTAGGAGGACACGTAGAACTGTACCCGTCAGTCAAAGGAGGAGTCGTCGCTACCTATCACGCAGTGGAGGTGCTCGCCAGCGCAGAGGATCTAGGTCATGCCTTGCGCCGTTGACTGAATATTGCGGTCAGGTATGGTGGTGTATGTTGTTGTGCTCCGGTTTCTCTGTGACTCTCCATGCCACATCAATATTCTTCTCTTTGGAAGCACACCAATCATATATTCTCTTTTCTTTGCATTCATTTTCTTTCATCCTCACAATTTTAATTTTTTTTATCCAAACACAAAATTTTAAAAATAAAAGAATTTCAATTGAAGTATTTGAAATTCTTAGAATTTAAAATTTCTCATAATTTTAAATTTCATCATCCAAATACACTCTTAATGTATTGTTCAACCAGAAGAAACACATATTATCGATTTCACGAGTAAGACGTCGGGTTAGGCTTTGTAGTTTTCTAGTCGCGTAGAAGATCACTGTAATAAAACTAGTAGCCGCGGTGGGATCTGGCTTCTCTATTGTCCTTTTCCATGTTGTCCATGTGTTGCCTCATTAAAATAATAATGCATAACAACTGTATTAATATTTAATAGTGATATTTAATTTTAAAAATCATGAAAACTGTACAGTTTTAAAGGACAGCACAAGGACAACACAGGAAAAGACAGCAGAGAAGTCAAATTCGCCGCGGTAATAGTCACCTACGAAAGTGTTCAGCAGTTTCAACAACACTATATATTATACAGAAAGGTGTTTGAATAAATTTTAATCCATAAAAATTAAAGACAAATATAAATATAAAATGTATAATAATTCATATATTTTATTTAACTAACTTCCTTTTTACTTGAATAGTGTATTATAGAAAAAGTTATCTATCCAATTTGAGCATATATAATTATCACCTGTAAAAAATAATTGTAATTTTATAAAAATAAAAGAGAAAGTTAGTAAAAGTTGGAAGCTGTTTTTTTGAACGCCCATGCTATGTCAGTGCATGGGTGATTGCTGGAAATGTGCCTTAAATTGTTTTCTGAAGAGGTGTAGGTTGGTCACGTTAACTTGTGTCCTAAGGCATATCCATTGTCCAGTTTATGCCTCCCAAGTTGTGTAGGTTAGTGTAATATATATATATATATATATATATATATATATATATATATATATATATATATATAGTGTACGTATTAAATTTTTCAATAATTTTGTAATGGATAATTTTATCTGAATATTAAATTTAGTTGAAAGTTCTTATCATATATATCATATATTCTACGTATAGAATATATTAATATAAAAATATTTAATATTAAGTTGATATACTCACATAAATTAAAATTGATATAATATATACTTTTAAAATATATATAAAAAAATCTTTGATTATATATAATGAGATATTAAATGATATCGATGTAACTTACATTATTCAATAACTTTATATAACATATATGAATTTAATCAATAGAACCATGTGAATTCAATAACTTTTATTAAATATATTTCATTAATTATTTGTGTCAAATTATATAAAAATTTAACACAACTAAAAAGGTGATCAAATAATTTATATTTTAATATATTTTAAATAAATATATATCACATCAATTTTGATCTATGAATAAGATGACAAATATTTTTTTATTAATATTAATACGATCTACATGCATCAAAGGAATTCACACACATATATACGAGTGTTCTTGTACACCAAAAAGTCATACACCAAGTTTTATTTACAGTAAAACGAAACTTAAGTATAACATATTTAATTTCATCTCTTAAAAGAAAGTAATAATGTAATTTTTTAAATGACAAGATAAAGTAGTATTTAAAATTTAATATATGAGAGAAATGTAGTTTACGTAATAAATAAAAACAAATCAATAATATTAAAAGAGATAATGTAAATTAGCTTTGAATAATAAACATTAAAACTGTCAAAATGCTGCAAAATAAATATAAGTATTAATATGGCCTTTTTATTTTCTTTTTTCTTTTTTTCATCCTTTATCTTTCTCTTTTATTGACTCTTGTCTTTTTCTTTTCTTTCTTATTCTCTCGTATCTTTTCAACTCTTTTCATTCAAGCTCAGTGCTCGCGTCCTTTTTTGCTTTCTTTCTCCTTCAAGTCATGTCTTCCCATTCTTTTATATGCAACCTCACAATGGAAGTAAGCTTGAGTATGGATGAGTGGAACAAGCACTTATCATCACTCTATTAACAACTTTTTATGTAATTAATTGGTTATATAATGAGAATAATGAGAGAGAAAGAGGGATGATAAGCTACTGCTAGGTTAAAACTATGAAGGAGTAAGAAGAAACATTAAAAGAAACTTTCAGAATTTTCCTTAACTTCAACGTCAAGACAAGCAACACTTTTTTCTTGGTCCAAAAACAAGAAACACTTAAAATAGCTAAAGATATCTAAAGCAAATAAAATGTCAGACCAAAGAGGTCAAATAACAATTTAACTAAGCCTAAAAATTTAGAAAAGTCTTTCAGCCACACAAGGGTTTGGGTCTTCCTATTGCGTCTGTTGGAACTCAACATTTTCTGTTGGGCTTTTGCTATGTATACCCCCATTAGTTTTTTTTTCTAAATTTTATTATCATATATACCCTTTATACTCATAACATTGATACATAACCATTATTTTGGAATGTTCTTTTCATAATACTGTTTTTATGTCCTGGAAAGTACTTTCCAAAATATTAAAAAAAACATTTGAAAACATTCAACATAACACTAGGACCATTAAAAACCTTATATAAAGGAAAGTTTGCACAATAGTGAAGTAATTTAAGTGAAGAAAACATATAATTAATATTGGTTATTCAATCTGGATGACTCTAAGAGATGTTTTACTGTAGCAACTTGGAAAAATTTAAGATCTAAACCTATGTTGCTACATATATAAAATAAGTAACATTAATGATGTTGTGCAAGTGGACAAAAATAAAACAAGAAAGAAAAGTAGTTGCATGTGCAAACATACTACATGAGAGTTTGGAAGATAAAAAAAAATCCTTAACACGAGAGCAAAAGAGAAATAAAGAAAGACTGAAAATAAAATCAGAGAGGGGGTGAAGGGAGTGAAAGAGAGGGAGAATGTGTTGTTGCTACGAAAGAGGAAGTGTGCGAGAGAGAAAAGAAGGTTTGAAAAGGAAAGGTTATTTAAGTAATCTAATTTTTAAAAAGAGGTGGAGAGTGTTCTTAGAAAAAAAGTATGAGTGGATATGGCAATAGCCTTCCCGTTTGGATTCACCAATCTCATGCCCGCTCTCAAGGGATTTAGCCTATACCAATAACGTTTGATTGGGTATTTTATTTTAGAACCAACCAATTTTACATTACTCACTCTACCGATGAATGGAAAGCTCTTATTGGTCAATTTTACATTAACATTAAATTCATAAAATGTTTTTTTCTCTAGTTTGAAATACGGAATAAAAAACTGTTTCAAGATTAAATTCAATTTTTACCATAAGATTAGGAGTAGAATGAGAATTCCAATATGAATTCTTATTAGAGCCTATAGTAGTTTCACATATAGATCATTGATCCATAATTCAATTATTCCTCTAGGCTCTAGCAACGAGTAGAGAGTATAGACTGTTTTCGTTCCTAAAGAGTGAAGTGTCATGTCAATCAAATTGAATAATTGATATTGAACTCGTTTGTAAAATTGTCATTTCTAGCACCAATAATGCTAAGAAAAGTCTCATCGGAGAAACCATTTCTTGTCGACAGCAATCGAAGGCCACCGGAGGTAGTGACATTAAAAGGCTTATTTGGTTGTGGTTGGGTACCTATAACATTATTAAAGTATAGTAATAATCCATGGTCCCGGTTCCTCAACAAATTTCATTACTGTGTCCAGATGAGAAGCAAAATATGTACGTTACAAAGTGTTGTGCAATCCACTGAAAGATTTATATTAATAGGTCACAAATATAAATATAAGTGAATTTGAGTTCACATTAACTTGAAATCATCTCAAAATTCATATTTATGATTTTTTTTTTCTTATTTATATGATGCTGAATTTTTTTATTTTTATAAAATGGGGGACTTATCCCATATTTGTATTCTAACACAAAGCTAGATGGACTTCTTTGAAGAATTATAACACAATATGTATTTAGCAGTAATTATACAGTGGTACTAAGTCAATGACCAGTAAAACCCATCCTAACTTATAACTTTTGTGACAAATAAACATTAGTCAGTAAAATATTACTCCTGCGTAATTTATAGGTTAGTAGTTGCTATATATAACATTAAAAGCACTGAATAATACTAATGCCAAAGTAATTTAAACTCCTGATCACCCGTTCCCAACCTCCGTAACTGTCAGAAAATTGCAAATGAAGTAGTTGGTTGATAATGATTTAATTATTGTCATCACACTTGTGGTCAATCACATGTAGAGCGCACACACACACACATTGCATCCCTTTCGTCAAAAAAAGTATACAAATCATCTTTGTTTTTATCTTCTTCTTTCGAATAATTTATATGTGCAGATGCTCGTTTCTTTTGGGGATGCCACGTACGAGGAGAATCTCCAAAGTGTGGCACACACGCTTTGAGAAACAAAAAACGTTTATTATTACTACTAATCTGCTACTGCAAAGAAAGAAAGAAGAATCTTAACTTGACCATCTAGGACGCATGCTAAGCCACATCATTAAAGCCTGTAAAGACCAAATAAGCGGATTTAAACAAACTTTATCCCCTCATCACGGAATCCTTTTACCAACTTGAAGATGCAATGCAATGCTAAGTTCCGATCTCGTTCACATTCCTTTTGAACGCTATTCAAAAAGAGGAAATTTAAGATTAAAGCGAGGGAATTCAATTCAAAAGAGGCATCAATGAAATTGGGGAGAGATGTTGAAAGGTTAAGCGGTGGCCGATTAGGGTCTGGAAGGATTCCCGATGCTGATGGTCATGGCCCTCAGGGATATTTATTTTGAGACTTTATACGATTTGGGGGGTTTGATGCTTTTAATTTTATTTATTTATTTTTTAAAATTAATTTTTTATTACTATTTTTTAAATTATAAAATATGATTAAAGATAATTTTAGAAGTATGAATCCTTCAATTTTTTATATTATTTGGATACATAGAAACTCTCATTTATTTACTTATTTATATTATTGTTGGCCTTTTCATTTCAAGTCATTATTACGTCCGTTTTGGCAGCGTTAAGTTTGTCTTGGCGTGCTGAGAATCAAGAATAAGAATATAGATTTGATTTTGATGCATCTTGCTGCTATAACTATTCTTTCTTTATTGATTGCACCTTTTGGATGGAGAAGGGACGGCCTCCCAAATTCCTCATCTCAACCCCCACGCCATATCATAGACCTTCTTCCATCCTGTTTTCACGCATTTGGTTTCTCCCTTTGTCATTTATCTGCGCATGAAAATGACCTTGCTACTCTCACATTATTTACTGAATTAAATGCACTCAAATACTTCAAATAATTTTATATTGGTCATAAAAAAAGTATTTGATATCAACAACATTTAATATAAGAGATAATGATTTATATTTTTTAATTAAGATATTTATCTTTCGAATCTTAATTTTAAGTATGAGATAGATCGTTTTGAAAGAAAAAAAAATATTTTTGTGAAATTAAATGCATCAAATAGCTTAAAGTAATTTGCCATTTTTTATCAACAAAAAAAAAGTTATTGATATCAAGAATGATTGGCATAAGCCATAGTAACTTGTATTTCTTAATCAAAATGACTAAGATTTAAAAAATTTTAGCTAAAATATAATAAAATTTATTTTTAATTTTTTTCAAAAAAATTAATCAATATTTTTTAGACCTTGTTAGTATTACTATTCTATTTTAATCATTCAGTAAAACTCATAAATATTTCATATTTATAATATGATTAAAATAACTATTCATCTAAATTTATTTACTACCATTAAGGTGGAAATAGGTAAGAGAGTTTGTCAAAGGCCCATGACCTAGTCTGGTTAAGGTTTGACTTGGTCTAACCTATTTATTAAAAATACCAAATTTAAGTTTTTTTAAAAAGCTTTTTTAATTAAAAATGCTAGGCCATAGGCTTTAAAAAAATCCACTAAGCCCGAATAGTGGACTTGTTTAAACTAAATACATTTCTACTTTCACGTTACATCACTTACTTATAATACAAACCACAAGAGTCATGTAATCCATGAAAGATCTTTCTACTGGAATACATGTGGTCCACAAGAGTCACATGATATGTAAGTTTATAATCGATTCATTATTTTCATTTCTACTTCCATATTCCTACTGCCTTAATACATTTCTACTTCCTTAAATTTATTATTTCAATAGTGGGTTTGTCTTGAACTCTTGATCCGTCACATGACTCATGTAGGCTTTCAGGTCTTTTATGTATTTAATTAAGCCAGGCCTTGTATATAGGCTTTCAGGTTAAGACAAACTTTTATAAAGGATAGACTTAGGCTATAATAAATTATTTTTAATAGATAAAAAGTCAAGTTTAAACTTAATGATAATAATGCGAGTCAAACTTAAGCCTATCAAAGCTTAACTTGATATGACCTATTTCCACCACTAACTAGCATATAGTTTAGCTGGAACAATAAACTAAGTACATTACAATCATAAAGAAATATATTTTTATTTAAGACTTCAAATTATTTTGGAATATAACACACAAAAGCATTAAATTTCCCATTATTACATACATACACATAATAAAACATGAATAGGTTATAATATCAATGTTCATTAAATTTCCCATTACCAATTAAGTTTTTTTACTTTACCATTACTCGTGTATAAGTTATAAGAGGCAAATCCAATTAGCTCTGAGCACAAACAAAACATGCATGCAAGAGCTTAAGATTGAGTTTCTTGCGTCGTACATGACAAACAGATAATTTTTCATGCAAATTTTGAATCTTTTGGGCTCAAAATCTTAAACTTTTTTAATGTAGTATTATTTGCTGTCAAATTTTGATAATTTATTCGTACATTTTTTAAAATATGCAATAAGTAAAAATGAGGTAAGCATCTGAAATTCTGAATAATCAGAAAATAAAAGATAAGTTAATTAAGTTTTTTTATCATAAAAACTGTGTTTTTTTTATATGTATAATTATATAAAGGAAAAAATAATTTTTTATTTAATATTAATTCTTGGCATCTGAATTAGTTCATTGAATTCAGTGATTCATCACTAGTTGGAGGAATGCTGCTAAAAAAATCCCGTGGTTAACTTCTTAATATTCCTTTGACTGTAGATGATTATCATGAAGATTGTTATATATCCTGTTCTATCTATTTATATTATATTCTGAATTATTTTAATGTCGGAACATGTACGCTGGGAATCCCAACTCTTGAATGGGATGGTTTTACTTTGAAATAAAACCGTTAACACCAATAACTTCAAATTAAGTAAGATTTATTTTCGTTTTTCCTTTCGCTGCATGAATGAAATGAATCTGAACTTTACACTTGACTGCATGAATGTGGTAATTTTAGGAGGTTCATAACTTGATACACAAGAAAAGATCACATCAAGCATGAAAAACATCCTTTTTTCATTTAAAATAATATCTTAATTAAAAAAAACAAAAAACTAGCGTTACTATTTAAATGAAAACATTTATGAGATATTGCTTTCTTAATTGAAAGGAAAGGAAACGGTAAGTTATTAAAATCTTTTTGAACCACCCATTCAAGCGTTCCCTTTAAAAACAAAATAAAATAAAATAAAATAAAAGGATAATAAATTTCTTTAAAACATTGTTCAAAAAATAAAAAGTAATTATAAATAAAAAAGCATTAATTTTATTAATAATACTTTTTAAATATTAAACTAATTGTACTAAATTCTCCTTCTCTAAGCATTAGTCAGCAAGAATCTATATATATATATATATAAAAAAATACTAGCAAACCTCTTGCATGGATGGGAAACAAAGCTTGCACTAACAATTTTGACACCACTCAATTGCCAACAGTCCTTGATAGAAGCAAACACCGTTTGTTTATATTTATAAGTCAGTAAAATTTGGCTCTCCGTAGCGAATTTTCATACTACAATTGCTTAGTATAAAACAAAAAATCGTAACACCATTTAGTTCTTCTCCATAGTCCATACTTTACAAGAACATGTAAATTTTTCATATATTGGAAGGGCACTTCAATTACAGTTGAACAAGAAGTAGCTACCCAAGACACACAAGTAGAAGTCCCCACGGTCATGCAAGTAACAAAAAACACGAGCAGACCACAAAAAGACCACTACGACCCTCTCTGATTTCACTGCCTAAAATTTGCAACCCTCGTATCTAAGCAAAACATCCGCAAATGTCAAAAAATCCATTGCAGAAGCAGCCAAAGACACTACCGAAACATAAACCTAAAAAATTACAAAACATAATAAGTAGTAGATACATACTAAACCCAAAAGCAGAGCAAAGCCAAACCAACCATTTGACGTAACGAAAATTCAGCGAGTCATATTGCCGCCCAATCAATCTCCACAGAAGGGAACTTCTCCAACCCAAAATTCTCCATTTCATCCCACTGATTATTAGAATCCGAGAAGTCCGAGAAATCCAAGAAAGTAACACCAGATTCAGGCGAAGAAGATTCGCCAGACACAGACGAGGACAACATTGGGTTCTCGTTCTCGACCTTAAAATCCTCGAACTCGGGATAAACATATTCAGCGTTCAATTTTGCCACGTCAGACTCCACCTCTGCCAGCTCAGCAGCGTGTATCACGGGCTTCACGTCTTCGACAGAGCAACACGGCTTTTCCTCTTGTTTCGCCAAGCTTTCGCAAATAGCTTGCAGCTTCGAATCCACGGAAGAAGGTAGAGGTCTGTAATCTCCGAACTCACCGAAAACAAACGCTCCGTGGTGTCGTAGATGAGGGAAATTGAGACGCGCGAACTCGCCTCTGAGCTTAAACGCAGCGTTGTCGTACGCTAATGCTGCTTCCTCTGCGGTGTCGAATGTTCCGAGCCAGAGGCGCGTGCGGTTCTTGGGGAGTCTGATTTCGGCGACCCACTTGCCCCAATGCCGTTGCCGCACCCCGCGGTAGAGCTTCGCGGCTTTCGCGGCCGTGCCGGCGTGTTTCATAGGGACGCGTTTTGGGCCCAGGTGGGCTTGGCCTTGGGCCACGTGCTGCTGCTGAATGTGGATTTGGGCCTGAATCTGGAGAATTTGGTCTTGGGTGAGTTGGTTGAGCCTGATTTGGTTGGAGGAGGGGAGAGAATTAGATGGAATAAGAGGAGAAGGGTGTGATTCGCGTGAAGAAGAAGAAGAAGAGGCAGAGAAATAATCACTTTTCATAAAAGGCATAAGTGCTTTCATCAGTTCTTCACTATACGGATCTAGGAAATCCGGTACGATGTTGTTGTTGCTGTACATGCCTATAGCGGTTCCCATGTTTTACGATATGCGAAGAACAAGTTAAGAAAACCCAAACAAAAAGAAAAAAACTTTTCCAAATTATAAGTAGAGCCTGTCTCAATTCCAAAACCAGAGAACAGGGAGGAGAAAACTAAAGACTTGCAAGTGATTGTTTCTTTTTTTCTTTTTCGATAAAACAAAAATAAGAGGCTAAAAACTTAAAAACCTGGATCTCTTGCTGAGAAGGATCAAGCTAAGAAGTGATTGTTTTTTGAGTGGCCTCACTTTGCGAGCTTCGCTCTTGCGTTGCCATGGTGAGCCACACTTGGTTTATATACTCATGTTGAGGTGGAAGTTGCTTGCAATAGTCTCTTTGATGATTCACTTGCGGCGTCAACTTCAATAATGCCTTTTTACCGAGATGGCTATCCTATAGGAAAATGCCACCTAGGTAATATACCTCATTCGTGACTGGCAAATGTCCACCCAAACAGCACCTTACACGTGTCAGTCATGTACTGGCCATACCTGTCTATTAATATATTTATTAAAAAAATAACATTGTTCCTCTACCTCACTTTCCTCAGAGAAAAAGAAAATGAAATAACATCAATATTAATATCATTCTTATCTTATCTATTTTTTAAAACAATTGCTTAAATAAGTATAATTTTTTATTTTGAATTATGATGCACATAATTGCAGGTTAATAAAAAGTCTAATCACTAAATTTTATATATATGAAAAAATATAAAAAGATATCAGTCTCTTAAATAGATAATAACACCTTAAAATTAATTTAAAACTAACTTGTCAATTAATCATCCTTAATTCACACATGCCTATGTGTGTATGTATATATATATAAGTAAACAACATATAACATATATAATTTTCTGTGAAAAAAAAAAGTTTAATTAATTTTTTTTGAGTGATTAAAACATTAATTTTAAAAATTATTATTGATCTCTTAAAAATAACACACTCACACACATATATATATATATATATATATATATATATATATATATATATATATATATATATATATAAAAGTTACCTAAGTAAATAATATATATTAAATATACATTTTTTTTGTCAAAAAATCAAGTTTAATTAGATTTTTTTAGAGATTATAAAATTAACTTTAAGAATTATTATCTTGAAAGATTATCTTTATAATATTTGTTTAACTTGAGTTTGGACGAATTAGTACTATGATTGTTTTTAATATTAGGTGTGCATGTTTTGTATAATATTTTCTGAATTTAAGAATACATTTTTAATTTACTTGTAGTAATTGTTTTGATTAATTTTTTTTATTGATTTGGTAACTGTATATATGAGTAAAGTATGAATCATGAGTGTGAATAGGTATACATGTACTCGATGAGTGTGGGTACGATGAGGATTAAAATTACTACCAGCATTTGATATAGGATTAAGTATGATTTTTTTGTAAATACGGATAAAAGAACAAGTACTAGAGGATTCTACCCAAAGTTTATCCATTATCATCCTTAACTATAACTTATACTATTACAATTTTTAATTTCAATAAATTTAAACTTTAAAAATATTTTTAAGAATATTTAAATCTAACCAAATGTATTATTGAATATAGTTATGAATAATATTTTTAATTGTAATATTCTCACTTAGGAATGTGATTCTGAAAATGTAGTATAATACATACATTGAAACAAATGCTCTCTTAAAACAAACACTTGTATATTTGCTCGAGTTAACTTTGTTTAATTTATTTAACTTTATATATGAAAATGAATAGTGTTATATTCTCATACTAATCTTTCTATAAATTTTTCTAATACTTCATGAAGAAAGCACTATTAAAGTTGAAAATAAAAAATTTTAACTTAAAAGTATAGACCACGTTTAACACTTATTATATAAATGAAATAAAGAAAAATAGTAAGAAGATTATTCTATGGAAAAACATGGAGGAGGTTCTTATCATTATGAGAATGATAACACAGTAGAGATGGTGTCACCAATTGCGGCGCCACAATGTTGACGACGAATGGTAAGGTAAGATGAAAGATCCCCATTCCATACAATTTGCAAAAGTACGTTTCTGGAGAGGGCAAGTGACTTTTGGATCCTATTCCCTTGGTGTTCGCCAAAGCTCATCATGGACTCATCTCCATCACTCAATTTTCTAAACGCAATACTGTTTCACATTTTTTTTCATTTTTTCTTTTTGTTTTTACCACCCATATCTAAATATTTTTTCCCATTAATTTGGATGCAGCCAAATAGGATTACTATTGTCTAACTATTTGTGAAATTCATTATGTAATATAAATATTACACCACACACACATATTAATTCAGGTTATTTTTTGTTGTTTTGAACTTAAATTACTTTTGCTAATATATATACACTCACAAAATAAATAAAAACTAAAAAATCAAGTGAAAAAAATAAATTAAAATTTTAAATTTTAGAAAATGATGTATCATAAATTTAATTAAAAATAAGTATTATAGATATAACTATACTTTAAATCTTTTAAAAAACTATACTTTAATTATTGTTGAAAATTCCTATGAATACAATACATATTTATAATTAAATATTACAAAAATATTTAATAAATTAATAGTCCATTATCACGATACTTGCAAAGATGAAAAAAAAAAATTTCTATTTATTTACAAATTAATGTTCTAAAATATATTTATGGTTAAAATATTTTTTTTCTAATCATAACATACTTTTATGCACATAATTTAAATATTTCCGGCGGAAAACACTATCTAAAATATTGTTCTTTGTAAGAGTGTCGAACATAAATGTCCAGTTGAGAAGAACGATGGCTATATAAAAAAATATTTGCAGTCAAAACGTTGACAAAAGCATGGAGGGCACCAAGCATCACCCAATTTTCTTCATGTAAGTACATAATGCCCTTAATTACCTCTTATTTTATAGTAATTCCAAATATTTGGATTTTCTTAAGAATAAGAGAATTGGGTACGATAATTAAATTTAAACTTGTAAACATTCATGTAACTTAACTTGATTTTGGTATATGAGTATATATTTTTTAGTATACAATGAGTTAACTTTAACAAGGCTTAAACTTAAGATTTTGTGCAAACTATTTATATTATGTTTATAAGAAATAAATATATTATAAATACATTCTCCTATTTCATTTAACTTGTTATAAGAGGTAAATATGTACTTTTCATGACACAAGAATTAAAGTTATCTTACAGTTCAATCTTTAACTTTCACTACCTATCCTTTTTATTAATGTCTGAGTTTCTAAAAATATTAAAGATTGAACAAATATGCTTTTAATTTATTCAAAATGTAACATTTCCTAATCATAATATTCTATGACGACAATCTTAAAAATATTCCATATTTTCTTATATTATTTTTTAAAAAAAAGGGAGCTTTGGACCGGCAATCAACATTTTATTTTTCTTAAAGGGTTAATTTAGATAAAGGAGAGACGGAGAATATTTATTTGAAAGTATAACTTTACTACAGTTACTAAATAGCTAAAAATTGATCACCATTAGTAATTCGCACAAGAATAGATATGAATATTTCAACTTGGGAATAATTATGAATTGAATTTACAAAAAAATCAGAGTGTAGACATTATTATATTCCAATGCTTATGTGGGACCTTGTTTGACGCGCTCACACGTCGATTCCTACGTGGATATCACTTTCAAGGAACGCAAAACAACTCTCGAATCGCACCAACTACTGTGACGTCTGAAAATGCCACTTGCTTCTTCTGTTCTGTTGTCTAGTTATAATTATCCTTCTATCGTAACAAAATTAAAGTAATTCAATTTATGTTTATTTTTTTATTATAAAATTAAAATAACAGAAAATTTTAAATTTAACACAAAAATCATTTAAAATTATTTTAACTCAAAATCAGTTATGAATCATAATAAATTATAAAGTATACTTTAATATAAAATTAAATATGTAAAAAACTATTCAAAATTAAATTTAAATCATGAATCAATTTTAAAACGTAAAACTAAATATAAATATACACTTAACCATTTCATTATCATGTGCTTCCTCTACCACAATTTTGATAGCTGACTACGACATTTTTTTTTTGTAAATAAGCCAGAGAAAGAGACTTTGACATGTGTGCCAGATAATATATCAGCCCAATGAATGAGCTTTTTCCTATAGAACATGCCAAATTCCTAACTCTTTATCAACTAATCAAAACTAGAACTACGTATTTAATTAGAAAACAAATGCAAAGTGATTTAGTGCACGCAGGACAAAAAAAGTTTTTAATTATGGGGAAAAAAATAATATATGTTGGGTAGCCCCCACCAATTTTTAGTCTTGATAACCATGCTCTAGAAACACGGGTTATAAAAAATTATAAATCATTCACATGGAAAAAATAATTTTAACTACGATAACATGTCAGCATGAAAAAAATTATATTACTATTTAATAATATATATTATATTTCTTAGTATATCTAACAATACATAAAATGACAAATTTATCAAATAATATATGACAAAATGGTATTAGAAGACAATTGCAAAATCTATTTATACTAATAATACATTCAGATTAATGTTTCTTTTATCTAAATGCTAAAAAATACCTTAGAATACTAGTAAATAAATAATAATATAGAAATTTTTATGAAAAAGTATTACTAAAACAGCTTCTCTTGATTTTAACTTCATTTGACTGTGATTTTTAATATAAAAAAAAAAAGCTTTTTCTTTATTAATTTTATAAGCTCAAGGTATTGGTAAGTATTTTTTTTTAGGTGGGAACTTAAAATGAGATAAATACGTATATAGTTTTAATAATACTAACTTATACTAAACAACTTCACAATAATATTATTTATTTAGAATAATAATTTTGGTTCAAGTTTTAATAAAAATCAAGGTAACAATGTTAAAAGTAAATTCTTAAGAAAGATATTCTTGAAAATTTTAACTATCTTGACTAAACCAATTTGAATTTAAACACATCTTTAAGTTTTGACTATGATAATCTAAGTAACAAGGAGATCAGGTAATGATAATTCATGACCAGCAATGTTGATCAAACTCCCAAAGTCACCAACCACCATTAATTGTCAACATGGTGAATCTAGATTTCAATATTGAAGTCGTGAGTCACCTTTAACTGCCGTTAAGAAAGGTGAATGATATTCATAATTAATAGGCTGTAGTTGTTGTGGCTGAATTTCGGAATCTAGTAAAAATAAAAAATAACACAATAGTGTCTGATTAATGACATAACAATGAAGTAAGTACTTTAAATATTTCACATGTAAAAAATACTTTCATGTCATGATACAAGAATAAACCTGTCTCTTTATGAAAGAAAGTTTAGCTAAAAACTAGTATTTAAGAATCAATTTTGAATGAGAATCCTTTTTTTAAAAAAATACCAAGATAACATTGCCACTTACAAATTCACACGAAAAAAATATTCTTTAGTGTTTTATGAAATGTTCAACTCTAACCGATCTTACCTATATTGAAATTAGAGTATATGCTCTCTTGGTCGACCATCATACCATTTAGATCGATATTTCAGTTTTGGTTTATAATTATTTTCTTCCAGTAGTACGATAAACACTGAATCACTAAAAAGGTGACAATTTTTCCTATTTTTTCTTTTTAAAAAAAAAAAACTTAAACGATACATGTCAACCTGAATCATATCCGGACCACACTAATTAGTAATGATGTTAATGAATTGTCAAGTTCGTAGTTGTAGATCTTCTAAATTGTCAACAATGGAATAAATCATTGTTATAACCCATCTCTATTAAGTGCTAATGCTGACATTTAAAAAAAAAAATATTTTTCCAGGTCTATTCCAATTATCATAAGCTCCATTTTGTTGGGAAATTTATGAAGTTTCAAGGAAGTTGGAATAAAATGACTCATAATGAAATGGAATAAAAAGTCAACAAACGAAATAAAATTGAAGGGGTCACTGTATCATTTAGTTGTTTATGTAGTTTGGTGAAGAAGGGAAAATGGAATTCCTTTCTAAACATACTTAACGTTTTAATATAAATCTAACAGATAAAAGAAAACAAAAGTTCTGATCCATTGATAAGTATTTTTATCTCAAAATTAATTTTAGATATGAGAATCAATCATGCACAACAAGTTATAATCAGTCATTTTTTCCTTGACACTTCCTCCTTTTACATGCTTCTAAACATGGGAGGACTCGTTCACATGGGCCATGGGCCGGGATTAGGGGATTTTTCTATTTTGGTTTCATGTATAGACCCAATAAATAAATGGGGAGTAGTTGCCTAGGAATTGAAAGAGGTAGTGGTGGAGTGAATCTCTCGCCCACCAAGACAAAGTCATCTCTACCTAAACTAATCCAAAATAAACAAACGTTGGATGTGCATTGTTTTTATATTTCCTTGACATTGTGCTAGCTCAATTATGAGGCATGTAGGGTTTAGATAATATTGTCTAATCATTTGGATAAATTGTTATTTATCAATGCATAACACCCATTAAACAATAGCAATGCAAGTTTTAGATAATTATAAATGAAAATTATAGTATAGGAATATAATTAAATGATAACCACTACAAAAACTAATACATGAATTTCAACGAATCTTACACGATATAATGTTATTGGATAATGATCTTTATTCTGTCTGATTTTGTTATAATATTATTCATTGTTTTTTAATTTGTTTATTTTCTTAGTAATACAGATTTTTAAGACAACTCCAACCAACCAAATTGTGTGGCTAAAATTTATTGCATATAATGTTGCATAGTGGAAAAATAGAATAAACTGCCAATTTCATCCTCAAACTATTACCCTTTCTGCTAAATAGTCCCTAAAATTATAAAAATTATTTAACTAATTCCTTAAGTATTGAAATATATCATCAGTTTAGTTTCTAAGTTGATGATCAGCAAAGTTCAAGGAGTAATTAAGACTTTGCCAATATTTAAGAGACCATTTAGCATAATTTTTAATACTTCTAGGACTATTTAAGTATATTTTTTTTCTTAGCTTAAGGATCATTTAAGAGAGAATAATCCTTGAAGGATGTATACTATGGAAAAATGCATCCCAAATTTTAATCATCTCATACCAAATATTTGATACCGGATCCTCCTTCTCTCGGGACCGGGTTTGAATATAGCTTTTCTATAGTTTAATTGAGGTTTGTGGAGCAAAAAAAAGGGGGTCACATTGATATTTGGTTATTGGATCAATTAAAATTAAAATCTGGCCCACTTCAATAGAGACAAGGACTTGCCAAATTGCGGGCATCAAAAAAGAAAGCTATGGCTGTGTTTGTTAAACTAAAATAAAATAAAAAGAGCAAAAATAGATGAGAAATAAAATGATAAGATAAAGTTGTTTGATTAAAAAAAATAGCAAAAATATGAAAAATAAAGATAAAGAGATGAGTGAAAATAAATAAAAAATAATATTAGCAGATTCCATCATTTTTAAACTAATTTCCCCTCTATCAAACCCGTAAAATTATCTCTATCCTTTCAATATTATTTATGTATGCTAAACCGAACAGAGCTTTAAATTATATCAGAGATTACTACGGTCATGTTTATATAGATATATTTCGATAAGTTGTAAAATATTTGCCAACTGTTTTATATTTTCATGAACTTTGATACAACTATAATTGACTTTCATGAACGAGTCAGCTAAGACGGGTTAAAATATAATTGCATTTTCGGCTTTTGTAGATTTTCTTCAGTATTTTTTATTTATTTAATTAGATTTTTTATATGGATTTAAATATAATTTTGTTCCTCTAAATATTGACTCATTAATTCTAGTCATTTAAAAATAATTTATTTAGTCTCTAAATTTTCAAAGTTTTTCTTTTAAGTCATTTATTTAATTGTTAATCTTTTTAATTAAATGTAAGCTACATTCACCTATTACAGACAATTTAATTAAAACTCAAACGGCCAGTTAACGCAACTGTTAATTTTTGTAATATAAAATCCACGACTGAAACAGTTACTGCTGTAAACTTTTAACAAAAAAATTAGCAAAGTTAAATAAAAGACTTAAAAGAATTTTTTTTAAGAATTTCACAGATCAAAAGAGATAAAATTATTTTTGGGACAATATTTTAAGAACCAAAATCATATTTAACCTCTTTATTTGAAGGAAACTAATAACCCATCATATTTAACCTCTTTATTTTAAGCCAAACTAGATTAACTCACTATCATCATGGACCAACATAATTGGATCAGACTAACTTTGACATATCTACACTAAAGCAAAAACAAATGCATGACCTTAAAAAAATAAACGTTACCTCAAGAAATTCCCGTGACATTGACAAACAGGTCTTCATCCCATGAAATGTGAAGTCCACAAGGCTGACTATTTTTAATGGCGGGGCGATCCACTAGGCGCTATTTTTAATTCCATGCTTTTGGCAGCTTAAGACTGTCTAAGACAATTAATTTCACATACCAATCTTAAAGCTAAGGAGTTGCACATCATTGAAGAGAGTCCTAAAATCGTTGTTGCCAAACATTCATTGAAACCAATCTTAGGAGTTGAAAAAACCATGGACCAAATATCTTTGAGCAGCATGTAGCATAATCATCTTTCAATCCCCTCAGGGACATCCCAAAAACGCAGAATAGTTATCCTCCAAAGCAAGTTCAATCAAATCATACAAGAGTCGGTGGAAACAGACGATGTGCCAAATGTACACATATACTTGCAGGTATTCTAAAGACACCGAGTTCAAAAAATATACTGGTTAAGTTAAAGGTGAGCGAGCATATGCATGTTAATTGGAATTTGGGGCCATAAAACTGATGTGCAAAGCAATCTTACAGGGAAAAAACAGATTGGAACAACTATTGATTTTCACAATGGCTGTTGTCATTCAACTCAAGACCGGTTTTGCATTTCTCTCAAAATTTTTAGTGTTTCAAAGCTTGATTCCTGAAAGCAAAATCAAATCATTTGCATTAGGGGAGAAAATGGAAAAAATAAACTGGGATACAGAGCAGAGAAGTTAACCTTCACAACATAGCATAGCCATAACTAAATAAATACATGCCTAAAATATTAAAAAATGGATTTTACACATGCTTCCTTTTCTAAAATTGGTTGAGCCCAAAAAGAAAATATAGAATGAAAAAAAAAACAATAAATTGGAATTGATTAAAAATGAGAAAGATATAAGACAATGTGCAATACATGTTCTATATATAGAACTTACTAGTAAACTAACAATTAGGAAGTGTAGTGGATTTTAAAAGATTTTTTTTAAATAAAAAAAAAGTCTTGGGTTATTCAATCAAGATTTTAAATAGTTTAAATAAGTCTTATGGTATTCAATTAAGATTTTTAAGATTTTTTAAGGACGACGACAAAATCCAATGGTATTCAATTAGGATTTTGTATAACTTATAAAAAGTCTTTTGGTATTAAAAAATATACAAATTTAATAGATTTTATTAAATTTTTTAGTATAAGACATCTATCAAACTATGAAGCACGGACACTTCAGCCCCTTGTCGTGTCCGGTGTCCAACACGCGTCCGTGTCAGTATTCGACACGACACCCATACTACATTCTATATTTTGGACATTACAAATGTCCACGTGTCCATGTCCGTGTCGTGTTCGATGTCCGTGTCGGTGCTTCATAGCTATCAAACAATCCCATCCAAACCCTTGAAATTTTGCTAGACTTTTTTCTTTATTTTTCTATTGGTTACCAGACTTTTTTTTCTTTCATCACACATATCTTCTTCTCTCTTTAATATTCTTCAAGATGTGTGTACCATATATTTCTCCTTTAAATTCTTATGATATATATGCATCAAAATCCAAACTATTATAAAAGTCTTGTAAGGAAATTTGATAAGTTATAATATTCTTATATAATCTTTAAAATCTACCAAGACTTTTTTATGCTAAAATAATCTTTTAAAATCCTAATCCAATACACCCCCTTAACAAATTAACCAATCAAGCTAACTAGCCAACTAAACCTCAAACGCTGGCCCCCAAATGCAACAACAAGTTAACATTTAGATAATCAAAAGATCCAGAGGAGAGTATGCACTCTACATTAAAGAAAATGAATTGTGCAAAAAACACAGAATTCAATTTAAAAACATGGCAATGGAAGTTAACATTTCCCGTAGGATTGAAATACTAAGCCCATGTATGTAAGTGGTAGCATTGAAAACTCACAAGTTGGCTACTTTCTTGAGTATACATATTCTGAATTTCAAGAAAGAGAGACTTCCACTGATGCACAAGGGAAAATTCTAACTTCAACGACTCCTCACTTCGGTGCTGGTCATGCATGATTGTATCCTCTAATCCAGAAAACTTCTGAATAATCATTTTTGCCTCTTTCTGACTCTTCTTTATAGCTGGCAAAAAGGAAGAGTGCTTAGAAAAAAATGAATCTAAGTGACAGCAGAAAAATATTAGGATACTTGTATATAGCACAACAAAAAAAGGCTAAAATGATTTGTAGAACTTACCACTTAATCTACCTTTGGCATCCTGGTAATGGAGATCCGACCAGATATAAGCAGCTAGTGATCAACGTAAGCAACATACATTCATTACATACTAAGACGAAACACAAATTTCACATAACAAAAGGACAAAGCTTAATATACTTCCTTAAGTGTTTTGGTGTTGTTCTCCAAAAGTAATCTATGTTGACCTTTAATGCAAATCTTTATTACGCAGATTATCAAGGTAAAGGTCAAATTTTGATTAGAGAACAGTACCAAAAATACCTAAAGAACTGCATCTATAAGGAAAATGCAATGATTAAATTACATGGAAATAGTAATCACCTTTGGAGCAAAAGGAACAAGTGCAAGATTTCACGTCCGCAGCTTCAGTAACAGAACTTGAGCACGGTTTCAATCCCAGAAAATTAGAATCATTAGAGGCAGAGATTGTTGGCATTTGCTCAGTCCCACGCTTGGGAGATCCCAAATTCTCAACATCACAAATAACTTTGCCCCCACTTTCAACCGCACTATCAGTGGCGACAATTCCTTCCCCTTTCTCCCCAAATTTAAAATTCTCCAAATCCAACGTATTATGCTCCTCCATTCCCTCCTTGGGGAAGATGGGATCTTGAAACGAGTGCGAATCAGAAAACGGCAACAAAATGGGGTGTTTTTCTTTTGGTTGCAACAGGACCACGTTGTTAAGGTGAGCCTGTGCTCCGAATTGCATTTGGTTTTTCTCTTTTGCTAAATTTTCTACCCCTAAGCGAATTAGCTTTGTGAACTGCAAGTCCCCGCCATCGCCAGAAACTAAAGAAAACGGCCTTTTCGCCGGACGATTCGTGACGTCCGCCAGATGGGAACGGGTTTTGAAAATCCTGTCGCCGAAACTATCATTGCTTCCCATAAAATTTTGATTTTGTTGAAAATCTTTAACCGAATCGGTGAATTTGAAACGAATAGGCGAGCTTTGTAAAATATGAAACCCTAACGTTCACCGAATTCAAATTTTGTAACTAGACGAAATTAAGGAATGGAAAAAACCAGAGACTACATAGAAAAAGTGAAGAATTGGGTTAAGATGAATTGACCTTGTGAGATGGAAGAAGCCACGGAAGCGAATTTCGAATTAGTTGGGGTTGGGGTTGGGGTTGGGGTTGGGGTTGGGGTTAGTGTTAGGGTTAGGGTTAGTGTTAGGGTTAGGGAGAGGAAAGGTTAGGAAGTAGGGACACTCAGTGGTTCTGAAATGAGCGCGAGACGAAAGTGAGTGACACAAATAACGAAAGGATTAAGGGGCGGGTAAAAGCGGGTTTTCAACTTTGAATTGTTGTTTTTCGAAAAATACCGCGGGCAACTAAATTCAGGGCCGGATCATCGCCCCGATGGGCCGGGCCTACTATCGATCCCAGAGAGGGATTTTCTTCCTGCACCACATAACTTCTTCTACACTAATGCTTTTATTAAAATTCCAAAACTAACCCTGTTAACTTCTTCTTCCTTTTTCTTCTTCATACACCATAAATTTTTGTGAGTCGTGGCCGAGCTCCTCCTTCATTTTTGTGTCTAGTTTGGTCGATGTGCATTATTACGGTGGTTCATTGACAATTTGTAGTTGGTGTTGCGGTGTAACAACGGAGGTACATTTTTTTTTCAACTTCGATCTATATTAATAAACATACGGATTGACGTATAACCTAAAAATATTATAAAAAATTAAATTTTTTTATTTTTTTTATAAATTTAGTTATATTTTTATAATATGTTTAATTACTCATTTGTTTTTTATAGTTTCATAATTTGTAACTTTTAGTCCTAGTTTGAAAGTGGAATTTATAGTTCTTATAATTTATATTTTAATTCTCTTTTAGTTATTTTAGTTTAAAATTGATTTTTTTAGTTCCTATAATTTACATTTTAATTATTTTTTAGTTTTTATATTTTGAAAGGTGTATTTTTAATCCTATGGTTTATATTTTGATTCCTTTTTATTCTTATTAATCAAAATATAATTAATTTTTGCTATATATATATATATATATATATATATATTATAGCAAGGACTAAAAGGCAATAAAAGAAAAGTTGATTTTTTGTAATAAGGACCAGATGATTAATTAAATATTTATAATAGTTGTGTAGATATTATTATGTTAACTACTTTATGCAAGTAAAAAAATAATAAAATTATGTCATATATTAGTTTATGCAAGTCTAAATTTTAATATATATGTTTATCAATTTAAATGTATTATATTATTAAATATAGTAAAAAATAATAATAAAATTGTGTGATAATATATTTATTGATATATAGACATATTTAAGTATTTTAGAAGACATAAAAAAATTTATACATTAATTTTTAAATAAACAACATTCGTAAATAAATTATTAAAAACAACTTAAATAAAATATAATTAATTAAAGAAATAAAATTTTAAAACAAACAGCAATATTTGTTTATTAAATAAATAACAATAAAATTACAAATTAATTATTAAATTAAAAAATTATTTCATTTAATAATTTATTAAATAATAAAAATAAATAAATAAATAAAAACAAAAATACATATTGGGATAAGAATTGGGAATCCGTAAGATTATATAGATTTCCTAATGCAATGCACAAAAAATGATGAGAAAAAAGGTACTCAGGACACCCATGACAACGACAAAAACGGGAAAAGAAACCACCAACAAGTGAAGATGAACAAAGGGATGAAGGAGAGGAGATGGCGGCACAATGAAGGGAGAGCGAAAACAAAAACAATATAGGAGGAAGGGGATAGGTGTAGGGATGCTACTTTTTAATTTTGATGGAAAGACAAATTCGACAATTCACCTATATTGTTGGGTGTAGAAGAAGTGTTGAAAGAAAACCCCTCCCAAAGAGTAGTCACGTGGACATTTGAATCCTTCACCATAACTTGTATTTCACCCCATTTTATTTGTGCGGACAGAAACAACTATTCCATTAAAAATATCCATTTCAAAATGATCATTTTGGAAGGTAAAAATTACCTCCAGAATATGAATAAGAATTTCAAAATTATTCTTTAGAACAATTATTTAAAATAAAAATAAGTGTCTTAAAGCTATTTTGGAATATTTATTCCAAAAATTACCTTCTAGAATATGAACAAGTGCTCTAAAATTATTCTAAAATAGCTATTCAAAAATTAAAATAAGTGCTTCAAAATTATTATGTTTTAAAAGATAAAAATTATCTTTCAAAATGGGATGATACTCCTTTCCCCTTTGCCTTCATCAACAACACTCACCAAAATCAACAACACCCCCAATCCCCATCTTTTATGCCGTGAATCCACGTTCCTTTCTTGTTACCCTTACGTTATTAAATCAAGCATATAAGTGTGTGATGGAGGTGAAGTGGTGCAATGATGTTGGATGAGGCACAATGTGATGGTGGCAGAGGGAGTTGCATTTACCAGGGCTGCAGATAGAGATTACTGATTCT
This sequence comes from Glycine max, assembly GCF_000004515.6. NCBI lineage: Eukaryota > Viridiplantae > Streptophyta > Magnoliopsida > Fabales > Fabaceae > Glycine > Glycine max. The sequence goes on from NC_038241.2 coordinate 36,833,689, forward strand.
TGTAAATTTCTTTAACAAAAGAGCTAGTTAAAAAATAGTAAACTTTGATCAGAGGCCGCTCAAGAAAACAAATTGACACTCAAAATGTATAGTTCTTGGTGAACAGGACACATGAATGCTATGGTTGATTTAGATAAGAAAGTAAAAGGAAAGAAACTGTATGTAACCAAAAAAGAAGAAGGAAAGAAACCGTTAGGATTTTGACATAGTAAGAATGAGAAGAGAAATATACACACTCAAGATTAATGGTTGCATCTCGACATGAAATGCGAAAAAGTTTTTAAATGTCTACATTTTTACTCAAAATAAACTATTAGGATTGATCCTGTTATCCTTTCAAGATACTTGGTGTGATAGGGGTATAAAGTGATGTGGCAAATAGAGTGTTTAGACTAAAACTAGTAGGATATTTGTTATAAATTTAGTTAGATATATTTTATGCACTGCACATGTTAAAATGCTAATTAAAAATGAATTTAGTAAGTATATTTAAAAGGAATAACTAAAACTATATGCTCAACATATTTACAAGATTAGGACAAGATATGTGATAATAACTTCTAAAACTACTTTCATTTAAAAATAACTCATTTGTTTTAATTTCATTTAAAAATAACTCTTAAAACACTTCTGTTAAAAAAATACTTTTTAATAATATAAAAAAACCTTCTAAACATCCTTTCATTTAAAATGACAATTCAAAATTATAATATCGAAGTCTCGCAATTATTATATAGAGAAGTGCTATTTGTTAAGAATTATTTCAGTTCCAATATGCACAAAACAAAAACCAACCAATATAAAGACAACTTTTATCAATCAAGACAATGGTTAGACATGATCAGCAAGAGAGAGAAAATCAAAAATACTAATAAGATTGTCTTAGGAATCTCGTCTTCGTACTAATTAGCATTTTCGTATTATGTATTAGGTGTTTCCCCCAAAAAATGTTTGCCTCTTTCAACTTCGGAAAAATCTTCCCATAGGCATTAGACATTACGTAAATTATTCCTTTATAACAATACATGTTTGTCTCATTCGATTTGTACAAAAATATTGGATTTTTCATATCTGTAATAATGATTTGTGTTTTTTAAAAAGTAATTTAAAATTTGAATTCTTAGATATAAAATAAAATATATTAGAAAGAGAATACTTAACTTTTGAGCGTTTACCGTCTCTGACGTAAAATAATCATTACTTTGGACGTAAATAATTTTGTACCAATATTTATGTGTCCATTGCCCCTGGTAAACTAAACTAGTCGCTGCTTGAGTTGAGGCTTCTGGTATAAGTATGTATCCTTTCTAACACTGTAATTTTTAAGTGATAGATACTTACAAAGGGGTAAAATGTTAAAATTAATCATTCAATCATTTTTTTTTCTTTGTGTGTGTGTCTCTTTTATTAAAAAAAAAAAATTGGGTTTTGAAGAGGATTCATACACTTCTTATACACATAGACATAAAATCTTGATGGTTCCAAGTGTCACAAGAGCATGTTTGGGAATGTTTAAAATTTCTCAATTTTAGTTGTTATTTATAGTTGAAATTTCTCAATTTTAGGCTTCGAATAATGAAATTTGCTAAAACATATTTTAAAAAAATTGAAACATGTGATTATTCTTAAACAAGATTTTTTCTCCTAATACATATTATTCCAAAATCACCTTAAACTTCTTTAATAACTTTTTCCCTTTGAAGTTTCAAGCATACCATTTTTGCAAGGGTTAACTAGTTTTTGTTGTGGGATTTGTTGCCTCCTTTCAATTTAGGAGAAATAAAAACAACTTAGTTTTTGTCTCTAAACTTTTTTCAAAATTAATTTTTAGTCCCTTAATAAAAGTCTTTAATCCCTAGACAAAAATTTAATTGATCAAGATTCTTAAATTTTTCATTAAATAAATAAAATAATGGTATTCAAATTTTTGTTCAACTGAACCAAATTTTTAAAAAGTATAGAGACATTGCGTAATGAAACTTTTATTGAAGAACTAAAAACCTTAATAGAAAAATGTTAAGAATATTGACTCATCAACTTTTTTGTTAAGGGACTAGAAACTAAATATGGAAAAATTTTAAGAATTGAAAGCTTAGTTAAACTTCTTTTTTTATGTAAAGCCTTGTATTTTTTGTCATACATGAGCTAAATTAATTATATTTAAATTGCAATAAACTTTTTCTAATTATAATAAACTATAACAACGATAAATTATAGGGCATATTAAATTTTCAATCCTTAAACTTTTTAGAATTTGTGTTTTTAATTTTTTGAAATTTTTTTATTTGTTTTTAGTTATTAACTTTTTTTTTTGTCTAATTTTTAGTTCATTAACTTTTTTTCATAATTTATTTTAATCCTTTTTTAGGGACTAAAAGCAAGGACAAGAAAAAAGTTAATGACTAAAAATAGTAATAAAAAGTCGAGGTGAATCCAAACAAAAATTCTAAAAAGTGTTGAGATTACAAAAATAATTAACCCTAAATTATACACATAACCAAAGAGGGTGGATGAAGTTTCATCAAGCGTAACTTTAAAATAGTAACTCTTGATTTCAATCCTTTATTTTTTTTGTAATCCAATAATTAAATGTGAGTTATTTGTTATATGAAAAGTACCTCTTGAAGTAATTTTATCTCCTAGTAATTAATTATTAGGAAGCTTAAAGAGAATTTTAGAATGACTATGATATGCACAAAGAGCCTCAACTCATGTGCCTATATCAATTGATGCCAGATTATTCAAACTTTTTCCGCGATATTAAATTCAAATCTTAAATATATAATTATGTATTTATGACAAATAATTTAAAAATGGAGATACATACTTGTGGAGTGAGCCCAAGTCTTTGTGGAAAAAGATTTTTTTGTTGTTAAAAATAAAGAAATATAATTTAATGATTTTTTTAACCATCATAATTAGGAGCTTTGATTTTTTAGTGAAACTATTTCATAATTTTTGTTGTATGGACTGATTATAAGATTAATCATCTATAAGTTATATTTAAAGTTTTTCATCTATCCTTAAAAATGTATTATGAAAAAATTGAATCCAAGTATTTTCTACATACTCAATGATATATTATTGACTGAACTACCTCCATTAGATTTATTTAATAATTAATAATACCATAATACTTTTTATCATTAATAATACCTATAATATAGATGTGAACATGTATTTTTAATTTTTTCTGACACGTGGTGGTGTGGACCGATGGTGCAAACACAAAATTAGTTATTTTATGTCGATATGAAAAGTAGATAAGAGATACCGTATGGGCCACAACTATCCAAGACATTCAAAGGATAAAAGAATTCTATCTTGTTCCGTCTTAAATTGGAAAATCGTACAATTTATATAATTTTTATATTTCATAAAATATAAAAACAGCATATTTAATCTTATAAAATGTAATATCGCATGTTAAATTTAAAATAAAACATTCATAAATGTATAATTTTTATAATCAACATTCATCTATATTTTTTAAAAATTTATTATATAGAAAAATTCAAATAAATATACCATAATTAACATTTGTTTATGCAAATTTCAAATAGAATAATCATTATAAAATGAAAAAAAATTATGACAATAAATTCTGGGTAAGATTTCATTTTCATAATATCATCGGTTAAAAAAAAAAAGTCATCCGTTATTATCAGTCAACTGAAGACACGTTGGAAGGCGCGCAGGGAAATTTAGCTGAAAAATTCCGATCCTATCCATATTGGTCAGTCACGACTCACGAGTGATCATCGCTTCAAAGCCACGTTATCGATTACGACCATTACCATTCTAAATGCCGTATCGCCAACACCAAACGAACACCCCCTTATATATATCTGAACATGATCGCAAATCGTTGAAATTGGACAATAACAAATACCGATTCCACCAAACACAACACAGAAAATGCAAACACCAAACTGCGAAGCCGAGAGGCGAATCCAGAGGCTAACCCTACACCTAAACCCCACGGCGTTGGTCGCGGCGAAGCAGTTGGAGATGGCAACGTGCGCTCGCGGGAAGCTGAGCGTGGACACGCCGTCCTTGTCTAGTTACATGCGAGGGAAACACGTGGACATTCAGGAGAAGGTGTTCGATTACTTCAACGCGAACCCGCGCCTTCAAACTCCCGTTGAGATCTCCAAGGACGAGCATCGCGACCTCTGCATGAAGCAGTTAACGGGACTCGTCAGAGAAGCCGGGATTCGACCCCTCCGTTACGTAGTCGACGATCCCGCTAAGTACTTCGCCATTTTGGAAGCCGTTGGAAGCGTTGACATGTCGCTCGGGATCAAGATGGGGGTCCAGTATAGGTACGCAACTTAATTTACCAGTTTTCTTAATGTTTAATTTGTCTATTTTAATTCCATGTTAATTAGTGTAAAAAGTTTTTTGCTAACTAATACTAATAACTCTTTTTTTTTTTGTGTTGTGCAGTCTTTGGGGTGGTTCTGTTCTCAATTTGGGGACCAAGAAGCATAAGGATAAGTACTTTGATGGGATTGATAACTTGGACTACCCTGGTTGTTTTGCTATGACCGAGCTTCACCATGGTACTTTCATCTCTTTCTTCTTCTAACATAACATGTTGCTCAACTTGTAAACTTTGTTTTTTCATCTCATTGTTGGACTGTTGGTTAGTGTCACTGACTTACTGACACTGTTGATCGTGTAGGGTAGAGAGGCTTGGTTGATTTGAGAAAAAAAAAGGTTTTTCTGTTTTTACAAATGATTATAAAATGTCACATTTTTCACAACCATTTGTACTGAAACATAAAGCTAAGGATTTAGACAGACACAGAGATAACAGTGTTTTTGTGTTTTCTTATACAAGTAAGAAAAATGAAGGCAATATGACATTTTGAAATTAGCTGTGAAAATAAGAAATATAAAAGTAATGAGGTGAATGTGAGATACTGCTGAAAAAAACCTATTTGAAATAATCTAACAAACAACAGTTTCCATTTATTTGCAATTGCCGGTGAAGTGCATTAAAGTCTTTAACCAATAACCTTTGCTTCCTCCCTTTATTTGATTGTTTTCCATACCCAACTTACTCTCGGATAAACATCTTTGGGGTTGAAATTATATATATATATATATATATATATATATATATATTTTCTTTCCAGGGACTTATATTTCTATGTCAAACATGCTAACCACATAGCGTTTCCCCAAGTACACATTTCTAAACTGCTTACTTTTTTGTGCTTAAAAGGTTCAAATGTGCAGGGCCTCCAAACTGTTGCCACCTTTGATATAATCACAGATGAATTTATCATTAATACACCAAATGATGGTGCCATCAAATGGTGGATTGGTAATGCTGCAGTGCACGGCAAGTTTGCCACTGTTTTCGCTAGGTTGAAATTACCTACTTATGACAAAAAAGGACTTTCTGATATGGGTGTCCATGCTTTCATAGTTCCAATAAGGGATATGAAGACCCATCAACCACTTCCTGGAATTGAGATACATGATTGTGGTCATAAAGTCGGCCTCAATGGTGTGGATAATGGAGCATTGAGATTCCGCTCGGTAAGAATTCCTCGAGACAATCTTCTAAACCGTTTTGGAGATGTCTCCCGTGATGGAAAGTACACGAGTAGCCTTCCTACAGTAAATAAGCGGTTTGCCGCTACTCTAGGGGAACTTGTTGGTGGTAGGGTAGGCCTTGCGTATTCCTCAGTAAGCGTCCTGAAGGTTGCTGCCACAATTGCCATCAGATATTCTCTACTTCGTCAGCAATTTGGACCTCCAAACCAACCTGAAGTCAGTATTCTTGACTACCAGTCTCAACAGCATAAGCTTATGCCAATGCTGGCTTCAACTTATGCTTTTCATTTTGCCACGACAAATCTAGTGGAGAAATACTCTCAAATGAAAAAAACTCATGATGATGAATTAGTTGCAGATGTCCATGCCCTTTCGGCAGGTCTAAAGGCTTATGTAACATCATACACTGCAAAGTCACTCAGCATCTGTAGGGAAGCCTGTGGAGGCCATGGTTATGCTGCTGTTAATCGGTTTGGTATTTTGAGAAACGATCATGACATTTTTCAAACATTTGAAGGAGACAACACAGTTCTGCTTCAACAGGTTTTTAGCTAAAGCCTAAAGCCCAATTATATTGCTTCTCATAGATAATAACTACTCTACTTTTACAACCTGGTTGTTGTTATGTTTTAATCAGATAACCAAGATAATATATATTGCAAAGAATTGCCTCAGAATTCACTCATTTAAATCTGTGACTGTGTTTGCTGCTTCCCATATAAAAAATATATTGGCTTTCTTCTAGACCTTAGTGAAGAGTGTAGAGAATAGTGAACAAATCCGCATTGAAATTTTGCTCAAATAACAGAACAATAAAGGAAAGTTGCAGCTGGTTGGGCATTATATGCAATTGGTTTGCCCATACTTTGGTTCAAAATACCACTTTAACCTTGTGCTGTCATTTGCATTCTGCTGATATTAAATGTTTGTAGAGCTTCTTTGGATCTTGCTTTTGTTAGTCTCCAAATGAAATGCCAAAGTGTTCTAACAAAAGAATCCATTAAATTATTTGATTGCTGGTGCAGAGATATTTTTGCAACATTGCTTTCATACTTAAAACCATGTGGAATCATGGGAAGGCATGCCCTTCCTTCGTTTGATGGCAACTATAGCTTTAGGGCCATGCATTATGTATTTTGATTGGTTTTGCTATCCTCGTATTGGAAGCAAGTTAACTAATTTGTTTGGATTTTTTCCTTTACAAATGAAGGTTGCAGGTGATCTTTTGAAACAATACAAGGGAAAGTTCAAAGGTGGAACTTTCGCAGTGACATGGAACTACTTGAGAGAATCCATGAATACTTATCTGTCACAGCCAAATCCGGTTACTGCTCGGTGGGAAGGCGAAGACCATTTACGAGATCCTAAATTTCAATTGGATGCGTTCAGAGTGAGTTTTATCTTGATTGCATGACTAATGATTTAATATAGTTTATACTGACATAAATATTAAATCAACTAGTTATTTTGATTTTCACTCTGCAGTACCGAACATCTAGATTACTTCAAAGTGTTGCTGTACGACTTCGAAAGCATTCTAAATCTCTTGGGGATTTTGGTGCATGGAATAGATGTTTGAATCACCTTTTGACACTTGCAGAGTCACATATTGAGTCAGTCATCCTTGCTAAATTTATTGAAGCCGTGCAGAGGTGCTTCCTTAGTTCCTAGCCCTTGTGTATTATCTCCTTTATTTGCTCAATTTTGTATTTTATCCAATTTTAACTTGACTTATATATGCGCCAGCTGTCCCGATCCAAGCTCCCAAGCTGCTCTGAAGCTCGTCTGTGATCTTTATGCTCTGGATAGAATATGGAATGACATTGGAACCTACCGAAATGTTGACTATGTGGCTCCCAACAAAGCCAAGGTATAATAATCCTTGAAATAAAATTAGTACTCCAATATGTTGAAAATAAATTAATGCGCAATTGAGTACAAAAATTAATTAGCTGTTTCTAGTTTTTCCTAACAGCTCACAGAAACCCTTAATTACCAATGGGTTAATAGCTGATACTGGGGGGCCGTTCTAAGAAACTGAGAATGACTAGTGATAACCTAAATGAGATGGTACTAGGTCTGCCTGGGACAATTATGATGGCTGGCTTTCATATTAATTTGCATAACTTTGGTAGTAGTTTGGTTAGATACCATGAATGACATTTTTATCCAAGGGACAATGTCACTCATTATTTGGCTACGTAAGCACTTCTTTTTGAACTTCATTTCTCACCCATCAGAAAATTTAAGATTATTATATATATTAAGGAAAACATGATTTAAGATTTATGATAATTTCATATCCATACATTGATTTTCCCTCAATAAAACATATATTATCGATTATGAGCATGAGTTGGCTTTTGAAAATCTTGGTTTTGGCAATCGGTTTTTAACCTTATGAAGATAACAGTAGTACAGAGTTTATCTGAGATGAGGATGGATACGCTTGGACCTTGCCCTTTTTTACATCATAATGTTATTATTGTTGTATATTGAAGTTTTTCCATTTCACAGGCAATCCACAAGCTCGCGGAGTATCTTAGTTTCCAAGTGAGGAATATTGCAAGGGAACTTGTTGATGCATTTGATCTTCCGGATCACGTTACACGGGCCCCCATTGCCAAGCGGTCAGGGGCCTACTCGCAGTACACACAATATGTGGGATTTTAAAAAAAGGAACGCAAAGAAGATTGATGTATTTGCGGGAATTAACATGAGAAAATATTTTCTTGGCTCATTGTTGAAATTTATATGCTAGTGGTTGCTCCTGACCAAGAAACTACTACACACGACCAGAACCATAAATGAATGAAATGAAGTTTCAGTCGAAGATATCAGTGGAAAGTGAAAATTATTTTGTGAAAAGATATACAAGGTTTTTTCTTCAATATTTTTGGAAGCCAAAAGTTACCTTTTGAATTTTAACATTGATTGATTGCGAACTATTTGCTCAGCTTCTGCATGTAATGGAGCAATGGTATTAATCTTGTGGCATGGGTAAAAATTGTAAATTTCTTATAATATCTAAATCACACGAAAAGTACCAAGAATTTAGTCCATTAGCCTTTGCTGCTATTATGCAGATGGATACTGTTTCAATGTTTCACGTACAAAAACAGAAAAATAAAAATGGTTAACAGTGTCTATAACAAAACCATCAGTGAAGAAGTATCTCAGATTCTCTTCAAGCAACATAGTCTTTGCTAGTCATCATAACATGCAGCTCATTTACAGACACTTACACCCCATTTTTCATCTCACAAATTTCTTTCTCCAACAAGGACCATGATCATGCGTCTATAGTTTTATTTTGGGTGTTTTTGATAATATAAATTAATGTCAAGCAAGCACAGCAGAAAAAAATTCATATACTTTGAGAATTAAAATTTTTCAGCCCTGATAGTTCTGCAATTATGGTATGCATTTCGAGCTGATTCACTTTTTTGCTTGATATCTTCATACATCTTCAATGATGCCTCAGAAAATTTGGTCAGGCGATCAAGAACCTTTGTTAATCTTGCATGTATGCAGCTCAAATTCGTGGACTCATCTTCATTCTCTTCATTAGTTTTGCTCTCGGTTTCTGCCATACTTGCATTGACAGAATTCTGTTTCTTGAGAAGTTGGTCATTATGCTGCTCCGTCTGCAGATGAAGATCAGACAAAAAGTTTCTGATTGCCTGACTTAGTTCCTCAGAGGGTAAAGCCTTGATCCCAGCAGACCAGTCACGGCAAAGAACAAATATAGGTGGTGCCAGAACTCGGCGAGGGGAGAATGGTCTTCTGCTCTTGGTACGCTCCCTTGGTTGCAGTATACAGTTTTGTAGCCACGCATTGACAGCTTCCACATATGAGGTGAGGCTGTTAATCCAGTTAGCAAAACTCAGACCAAAGAACTCAACTTCTTCTAGCAGCCGAGTCATTATCTCTCTGAGTGCATCTCCTTGCAAGGTTCCTGGTGTGCTCCTTGAATGATATGCCAAGGAGATGGTGATGTACTGTGCATGATGACATTCAAGCATAGCCTTCCACATCCTGATCAATCTGCACAACCAGTAGTTTCTTAAGTTATATTAGTTGTTATAGCTTTAACACTCAACTGGCAAGGAATAGATTTTAAAGATAACAGAGAAAGTAAAGCTTCAAGGTAATAAGATAAACATAAAATCCAGAACCCCCCACTTACCCTTCTGTTAACTCCAAAAGTTGTGGTAGCAATTCTTCATCCCTCATTCTCTCAATTCGTTTAGATATTGAATCAACAGAATATATAGCCACTGTTAACCGTGAATGCAGATCCTTCACAACTGACCGGGTCTTGTCAATCACATGAGTGCCTTGATCTTTTGCAAATTGATGCCTAAGCTGGTGACATTTTCGATCATAGTCCTTCCTTATGAATTCACTAGCCTACAGATAGCCCAACAGGTGGTCAAAATGATCAAGGATTGAAAACACAATTTGGAGGTGCAACACATTTACCAAGCATAAGCATGACAATAAAAGAATTTGGAGAGAAAGGAACAATTAAATAAATGCATATTATAGTAGATATTTTTGACTTTTAAGGTTTTTCTTTTCCTTGAAGTAACAGTTATTTATATGGTTCAAGCAACTTAGGAGGCCTCACTTTGATTATTGCTGACAACTTGTGTGAACCAGTCCGAGAATTGTAGTGGGGTATTGAAGGTAAATTCCACCAAGATTTAGAAAAATGGAGTGAGCAGTAAAATACTGCTAGAAAAGTTTAACCAAGTTCCCTTTTATTTTCTACACCAGATTACCTATGAATAATGAATGAAAAAAATTCTTGATACTATTTCTCTAGTGAATTTTCTCTGCAACACCAGAAGATAAGATAGATAACAAATTAGCTCTGAAATGTGAATTAACACTACAGATGAGCACAACATTGGTTATGCATTTTCAAAGACGATAAGGAGGCATTAATTGCCCAAGAATTCTCCAAGGACCACGGAAACATAAATTTTCATATGCCTTATACCCATTCCCAAGATAACCATAATTTATGATTTCAATGTGGCAAGGCAACTAATATTGGCATCCAAGGAACTCAAATTGTTATTGACTTGATGTTCTAAAGATATTATATGTAAATTAGTATACTCAGTTATCAGGCAATTCATGTTCATCCATTTATATCATGCTTTATTTAAATAGTTCAGTGTTTTTCATCATAAACCCTATACTAATTTCATTTTTATGCGAATTGTAATACCTTTACTTCATCATAGAGTTTTCGCTCCCAGGCATATAGTCTGTCAAGAGTGGATGAATGGCTTCCAGCAATCATACAGAATTCTTCTACAAAGTCACTTCCACTATCATCAATATCTTCCTTTGTTTTTGTAGCCAAAGCATTCCTGGACGAGGATGATCGAGAAGATGCTGTCCTTTTCCAACTAATAATTTTTTGGGCAGGTTCTGCACAGATAGGGGATAAATTAGTCCATCCCAAATATTCATCTTTCAAGAATCAAACCTTGAAGTGCAAACAAAACAGTGACCTCGTAATTAAATGTTTAAGAGTAAAAACTAACAAGGAAAAAAATTGAATAATATTAACACCCGTAGCTCGAGATAAGGAATTTACAGGTAGACCAGATTGCATCAAATACAAAACAACACTATATACCTCTTTATTTCCAAACTCATCACAAGGTAAGAACTTATGTCAGCATAGCTTACCTTTCAACAAACAATTATTTATTTATTAACCAAATGAACAATCAAACCTCATGAATTGAAGGATACCACTTAGATTACTGCATGTTGTTGCAGAAAATAATCACCTTAATCCAAATAGAAAGAATCATATTTATCACCAGACTTAAAACATTCAGCGAACCATATACAAAACAGAAATTAGTTATATATATTACAAATAGCAGCTTAAATTTTAAGCTTGTGTCATGTCCTGAACAATTTCATTTCATTTGTCAACAAATGGAGAATCAAACAAGAGCTAATAAGTATCTAGAAACCTTCAATAGAGTAACAAGCCAAATTTGAAGAATAAATGACAAGCCCAAATCATCAAGCAGTATTTAAGGCTAAATCCACAATTTAGATTAAGTTGGTAATAAGTGTCTATTTACAGAACTGATGCAACTTACCCTGGAAAACAGGTGAAGCCTTTCTACCGCAACAAACAGGCTGGACAGCAGACAACAAAGCAGTGGTAGACGACTTCCCTAAGAGAAGAAGTCAAAAGCAGTTTAGTACCTCGCTATTGCATACAAAATTCATATGAAGTTCAGCATCTGGAAGAAAAAAAATCTGATTTCAAGCAATTACCTTTTGCCTCAGAATATCCCACCTTGATTTTGTTAGCCTCTAACAACCTCAAGACCTCCCTACCAGATTCAGAAGCTCGAATGAACCTATGCTCTATATCCTTTATGCTAGAGAGAAAATCTTTAGCTCTGTGTGTGATGAACTCTGAAGGATCCTCTCTTTCTGTGGAGGCATTTTTTCCAGCCATGTTTTGCTCCCTCTTTGCACTGGACCTTCCACCAGCACCCTTGTTTGCAACAGCTCGGCTCACATCACCTGCAGCACTTGGCAACTCTAGCTCTCTCACTTCTCCATCAACCATTCCTTTGCCACCTTCAACTCCTCTTGAAACAGTTGAATTATCAAGGCAATGTGCATAAGAGTTGCCACACTCATTTCCCATTGCAGCACTGCTGAAGTTTCCACTAAACTTCTCATCCAGGAGTGGTTGCATCATGCAATGCCTATCAGAACCAACATGTAACCATTGATCACCCTTTTCTTCATCCCTAAACTCTCTGGACTCACTACAATGCACTGCAAACCTGAAGCTGTCACTGTCCTCTGCAGGTTCAAAGAAATCCCAAGATGCACCTGACTCAGGAGGAGGTGGTGGAGGTGGAGGCATTGGAACCACGGTGGATTCATCATCCAAATAGTTGTTGTTACCGAAGGCATTGATCCTAACAGTGACAGCAGCACTACCCCCTGACCTCATGTAACTAAGAGTGGTGGCCACAGGAGGCGAAAGAGGACTCTCGGTGTGCAACGGTGACTCCAAAACCTCAACCTCAGCAACATGAGAAGGTGATGATGGAGAAGGGTAACTAGTTTGAGAAGGGGTTTTGTTAGATATAGAAAGAGATGACTCTACCTCTACCTGAGACTCAGCATACCTGCGGAGAGCAATGCCAACATTTCGAAGAGATTGAATGTACGAAACATGTGCAGCTACTAAAGCATATCTTGAATCAATAGCCACCTTGATGAACCTCTTTCTTTCCTTGCACAGACTCAAAGCTTCATTCTTTTCCGCTCTAGAGTTCGTAGCACCCATTTTCCCCCTTTTGTCAGATTACATCCATTCACCAAGCATTCATAGAAAAAACCCTATTTTGATAACCCCCCACACCACCCCATTACTTTTTCTTCAGAGCTTCACACATTCACAATCACACACAACATTCCAAGAGGCCCACTTGGGGAAAAAAATAAGTAAAACAAACCCAATGAAGAGGAAAACTAAAATATCATAACCCTTAAAGTTGACAGCTGGAAAAGCAAGACCTCCTCGGTCAAAATGTGACCTTTATTATGTTTCAGACAATGGTGAACAGAGTAACCGTGAGCACCCATGCTGCATGTTGATGCAGCAAATGAGAAAAATGAGAGAGCTTAGGACTTAGGTTAGTAGGAAAGGAACAAGACCCTTTGTAAGGAAAAGGAAGACAATTGGTGGTGGAAAAGTGATTGAGTTGGTTTCACTCAGAACAAAGGAAGGAAAGGAGAAGCAATGAGGGTAGGTGAAGGTCATCAAAACAAAGCCATCGAGGGAAACCTGAAGCGTATCAATGTGGTTCTGGTTTTTTGAGTGTGTAGTGTGGAATAACCTTGTTGCAGAGATTCTGCAAAGAGCAATGAGCGATTGAGCGTTGTGCAGAGATGGCAAAAAGGTGCAGAAAGAGAAACAAACAAAAAACGTGAACGACTTACTTCACTGGTGAACCTCGTTTTGTGTGTTGGCTTTGGTTTTTTACTTTTTTCATTCATTGCATTGAAAAACAATAGTTAAGTACATTAAATTAAATCAAAGATAAAATATGTTTGAAATTTGTCTATAATTTGAAAATTATTAATTTTATCCTTCTGATTTTTTTTATATTAATTTGATTCCAATAAAATGTATCTCTGTTGGTAATTTTATGATAATTTGATATAGGTGTAATTTGATTATAAATAAATTAAATAATTTATAATGGTTAAACTCTAAAATGAATTAAATAATCTTTTGCGGTTAAATTTCTTAAAAATTTGTAATTTTATATTACTTTTAAAACGATTTTCTTGCACATGATAAGATTAGGAAAAAAATTAAATAACATTAGATCCTAGTATCTTATAAGTTTACTTGAGAACATAAAAAAAAAAATAACTTTGTTAGCTACCTCATGAATCCTGAAATGGAGTTATAGCTAAAGATAAAAAAAATATGAATTACTTTATAGAAATTAAATTAATAAAAAAAATTATAAAGATAAAATTAATATTTTTAAATATTTTATCCATAAATTAATTTCTAAGGTTATAGTTCTGTGCAAATGAATCAAAATCATGAAATATGATTTCATCTATAAAATAATTAAATATTAGTCATTATAATTTTTTTATAATTTATATGCATATATATATATATATATATATATATATATATATATATATATATATATATATATATATTCTCATATGACAAATTAAAATCAAAATGTACAATTTGGTAGTTTCAATTTTCTTATTTTTTAATTAAACCTTTGTAATGATTTTTCTATTTTGATTAATAATAAATTTATATCACTTATAATTTTTAGATAAATCAAGATGTTTATATAAATTATATCTTTAAAATATTTACTTATTATGAAATTTAACTATATAAAAATAATATTTATAGTACATGTTAGAGTTGATTAAAAAAATAAATTACACTCAACAATAGTGATTGTTCTGTTAATTTTTTAAGAATTTAAAAATATCTTTATAGCTTAAAAAATCGACACTCGTAATTTATCTAATCCTTTATCTTTTATCTTATTACTTAAAGTAGTATACATCAGGAGAAAATTTCCCCCCTAAAGTTTGAGGCTTGTAATTTTCAATCCATGTAAACTAATCTAAATAATAAAAATGTTATTATATTAATTACAAATATTTGAAAGTAATAAAGGAATATTTTTAGTTAAATACACCAAATAATAGTCTTTATTACTTAAAGTAATATAAAATAGGAGAAATCCCACCCTCAAAAGTTTGAGTATCAATTTTATAATTTTCAATTCATCTAAACTAATCAAAATAATAATAATGTTATTATATTAATTACGAATATTTGAAAATAACAAATAAATATTTTATCACTTAAAGTAATATACATTTAAGAAAAAAAATTCCCCCAAAAGTTGAGGGTCAATTATGTAATTTTCAATTCATGTAAACTAATAAAAAAATAATCAAAATAATAATAACATTATTATATTCATTACAAATATTTGAAAGTAATAAAGGAATACTTTCAATCAAGTACACCGAATAATAGCCTTTATTACTTAAAATAATATACAGTGGGAGAAATTTCACCCCAAAAAAAAAAGTGAGGGTCAATTTTGTAATTTTTAATTTATATAAATTAATCAAAATGATAATAACGTTATTATTATATTAAATACGAATATTTGAAAATCATAAATGAATAATCCCAATTAAATATAATAACGTAGAATATTCTTTATTATTTAAAGTAATATACATTAGAAGATATCTCTCCCACCCAAGTTTGAGGGTCAATTTTTATAGTTTTCAATTCTTGTAAACTAATTAAATTAATAGTAACGTTATTATATTAATTACGAATATTTGAAAGTAATTAATATTGAATTATTCTCAATTAAATACACTGTAAAATATTTAATAAAGATAAAAGTAATGACATTAATCAAAATACACGCACGAAATACAGGTTAGGAATTTTACTTTAATTGATATTAATGTATTAATATATTAGTTCAAACTACACTTTTAAATATATCGAGATAATTAATTTAAAAAATGCTACTAATTTAAAATTTCAACCTAATTTTAGAATTGATTTTGGTATAATTGAAAACATTCAAACACACACAATCAAATTGAAATGGCTCTAAAGATAACTGGAAAAAATTAAGCCTTACTGTTAATTGAACATATGTACTCGTCCACATGTCCAGCTATCACTGGCCAGGATTACAGCTTACGTGCTAGTCCAAGTAATAATTTCTCCTAAGATGGAAATCACCGTCTCAAATTTCTAATGTTTCCATTGTTAAAAAACATTTCCTAAACAAATATAATTATTATCTTTATTAAAGTATTTTTAATATATAAATAGAAAAGAATATGTTAAAGAAACAGGTAATTTGAGTCTGTGGGCTGGCTAACCTTTTTCATCATATCTAATTAAGATGGTGATGAAAATGAAACATGACAATAACAATTACGAAGTTAATTTGCATTGACGAGAATACAATTACTTGAGGTTTTTGTGGTGTGCTAATAGGAAATTAATGTAGTACTACTGTTAACTTACAAATTCTTATGAGTTTAGCATAATATATTTTATATTATTAACTGATTAAAATTAATTGTTGATATAATTTTTAATGTGTAAAAGTTGATGAACTTATAATCAAAATATAATACAAAACTATTAAACATTTATCACATTATAATTATTATTCTTTATTTTTAAACGTTGTTTTACGCTCATTTCTTTTGCAGCACAAAACTTTAATTTACACTTTGTCTGATAGGAGGAAAATGATAAAAAGAAATGAAAAAAAAAAGAGAAAAGGAATAGATGAGAAATGAGAATATTGTGTTGTTTGTGAGTAGAAATAAGAAGGGAGGGAAACGAAATGGGCTTGGATCGACACCTTTTTATTTCAGCGCAAAAATGTGAAGAGATGAACAATGACGTGAGTTATTCACATATTTTTGCCGTATTTTTGGGTGGGTGGGTTTAGAAATCGTCCAATTTTGTGCGTTTAATGTCGGCTTTTCAAGTTTTAAATACGGCTAGGTTTTTTTTTTTGAAGTCTTAAATACAGCTAGCTGGATAGATCTTATGATGTTGAGTTCACTTCACTCCATAACTATGGCTGATTTGTAGGACAATACCACCACTTTTACATATTTCTTATCAAATAACTTTTCTATCTCCCGTCAAAAGGAGGAGATTTTCTTTCTGCACCTATCATTTTTCTTCTACACCTAACAATAAGAATGAAAAACGAAAAATACCCTTACGTATAACCTATACGGATTATCAATCCATAAGACTATTATGGATTCGCAATCCGTAAGGCCATTACGAATTGCCAACCATGAAGGTCATGGATCTCACGCACACCACACCACACCCAATCCCTTCCCATCCCTGGCTAGCACCGTCACAAGGATCTTAGCAGCCTTGTGCGACTCCATTGCGATGATGTCGTCGAGCGGGACGAGAGGGAGGGCGATGGCCATGAAGGACATGAGGACAGAGAGCGCCACAGGGTCCAACCCTGCCTTGAAGGCGTCAAGGATAGAGATGGCAACAGCAAAGTACGCGAGCAACGTGAGGTGGAGGCGCTCCGTGGCAAGGTTGGAGTGAAGGGCGATGCCAGTGACCTCATGCACGCCACGCCCACTCCCTCCCCCTCCCTAGCCAGTGCCATCATGAGGATCTCAGCAACCTCATGCGACTTTGGCGTGACGATGTCGTAAGGCCATGAGCTACTACAGTAGAGGTGGTCATCCTGTGGTGCGACGGAGTTGGCATAGCGGTCCATGAGCTATTGGTAGAGGTTTGTGGTGGGTGTGTGGGTGAGGAAGGTAAGGCCATTACGGATTGACAATTTGTAAGAATCATGCAGATTGACAATCTGTATAATTCTTACGGATTGCAAATCCATGTTCTGAAATATTTCAAAAAGGGGTAATTTTGGAATATTTCAAAAAATGTAAGGTGTAGAAAAATTTCTTTTGGTGAAGGTAGAAAATCCCAAAAAGGAAAATCAATCCTATTGCTCATGAATCGTCTACCCTATGTTGGACTTTAGGTTTTTCTTCCATGATAAAAAGGAAAAAATACTATAAAACAAGCGTATCTTTTTATTCATACGATTTTAAATGAATAATTATCTAATATAGTTGTAAAATTTAAAAAGCGAGTTAGTTGTAGATTTGTTTTCCTGGATCACACATATCTGCTAAAAAAAATTATGATTTGAGTCAAATAAAATTAGTATAGGAATAAAATTTTAAATCTTACGTTAATTAATCCTTGCATAGGGTGATAGTTTTGGATTCATCTTTGATACAATATCATTGAAATTTAATCAAATATAATTTAAAAGCAGTTTGAACTATTTTGAATAAGTCAGCTTTATATCTCAATTCTAAACATATAATTTGGTTGCTAATATAATTAGTGACTGATATATAAAAGTGATTTTAGAAATCGTTAGTTATTGATTTCTTACAAATTTAGAGACTGATTTAGATACCAAATTTATAAATTGGTTTAGAGACCATATTTATTGACTAATTTAGGGACCAATTTACGGACTAGTTTTAATAGCCGTGGAGCCTTTTTCTTGGGCCTGCTAGTTGTTAATTCACAAGCTTTCTCATCAAATTGGGCTGAAAGGCCTATCAGAATCTTAGCACTTAAGGAAGACATAACTTTCATTTGATGACCGTGCATACTAATTCGTGTTTTTTCCCCATAGTTGGCATGACAAAATTTGTAATGAAACAAGTTATAAAAATGTAGTCAAAAGAACATATCAGAAGAGGAAAGAAAAATATTTTTGGCCTTTTGATGTTATATCATCTTTCTTACTTAACTGTCTTTTCTCCCTGGCCAGTTATATATTATATTCTGTGCCCTCACGAAAAATTAGAACCATACTCTATTTAATTTATTGCCATAAGTGATAACTATACGTTGGCGATTACATCATTCACAACACACATGCAGGTCTCACAAGGGAGACCTTAGTAAGAAAAAACAGCTAATACCATATTGCTCACGGTTTCTTCATCATGATCTATTTGATGATTATCATTCCATGGCCACCACCATCAACAGCATGCAAATTTTCCATGCAGTTACGCATATACTCTCATGACATCACTTAATTAGATACATATATGAAAAGTTGCATTCAAAATGTGCATCAATACTACCCACCAAATTAAAACAGCCTCGCATGCCCAACACGCGGCACCCACAGTTTCATTTCCTCGGGTAATTGTTCACACTGCAACACTTACTACCTTCGAAACTGCGTACCTTGTCTCATCCCTTAACGCATTTATTGGTTGAACTTCCCAAGCTTAATTTCCCGATTAGATCATAGTCATACCCTTTTACCACCGCCATTCTAGTAGTTTCATGCACGTATATAAATAAGGACACATTTTATCAACATTCATGCATATCAAAAAAGTATTTTCATTTCAAGCACGACTAAAAACACCTTTTTCCTCTCACACCGACAGTTTCAAGAAGCAAGGAGGAGAATTCACATAAATCATGGTGGAGATTCACGAAGAAATCGACCCCTTTGATCAAGAAGAACATGAAGAGGAAGAAACCGACTATGATCAGCTAAAGAAGCGGATGCAGAAGGATCGGATCCTGCTGCAGCAGATGAAGGAGAAACGCCCCAAAGAAGAGGCAGGCCAACAAGAAAAACAAGAAGCATCTAGGCGGAAGAAGATGTCAAGAGCACAAGACTCTATCCTCAAGTACATGGTGAAGATTATGGAGGTTTGCAATGCTCAAGGTTTTGTGTATGGTATTGTCCCTGAGAAGGGAAAGCCAGTGACTGGTTCTTCTGACAGCTTGCGTGAGTGGTGGAAAGAAAAGGTCAAATTTGATCAAAATGCACCAGGCGCCATTGCGAAATACATGCCACTCCTTGAAACAGATGAGTTGGATCCAAGTTCCTACATACATCTCCTTAATGACTTGCAAGACACTACTCTGAGTTCACTACTTTCTGCTCTGATGCAACATTGCATACCTCCCCAAAGAAGATTCCCTCTTGAGAGAGGCTTGGCTCCACCTTGGTGGCCCAGAGGGGCAGAGAATTGGTGGGGTGAACAAGGCTTTCTGGCCCATGAACATGGCCCACCTCCTTATAAGAAGCCCCATGACCTCAAAAAGGCTTGGAAAGTGTCTCTCTTGGCTGCAATCATCAAACACATGTCTCCTAATTTGGACAAACTTAGAAGGTTGGTGACTCAGTCCAAGACTTTGCAAGATAAGATGACAGCCAGGGACACAGCAACTTGGTCCAAGGTCATGAACCAAGAAGAAACACTGCTGCAATTGGCCAATAAATGCCTCAGAATATCTCCATCATCAGAGGAAGATGAAAACGAGTGCGAAAGCTCCACTGCTAGTACTATCATCCATGAAGGTGGCAACATTATTGAGAAAAGGAAGAGTGACCTGTTTGACTTAGATGCTGTTGTTGATAAGCTATATGCTTGTCAATACTATCAGTGTCCACAAAGTTTAACGGGTATGGGATTTCTTAACAAAAACTCAAGGATGAACCATGAGTCCCTCTGTGCTTACCGCACTAATGAAAGCCAATCTGTTCTCCTTCAGGATTCTCAGTCCAATGACACACAAATTGCAAGTGTGGATGATTGGATGATGAACTTGGAGGCAGCAAGAGCTAACCAGAATGAGAATAACCACCCTGTTGGCCATCCGATTAACGATCAGTTTAGAGATATTGCAGGAAAGACATCAGAAGAAGATTATGGATGCTTATGGCCAAAGTCCCTTGAAGATCTTGATTTGCAAGCTGCACTGAATCAGATGGACATGGACTTGAATCCAAATCCAGAGCAAGATACACCACAGGGCCAAGAAGTAACCTCAATTTGGGACTTACCCTACAAATAATAAGTTCCTCGCCCCAAGCTTGGATCGATTCTGCACTGCTACTGCTATGTCTATACTAATTAATTATTTAAATATTAATTAATAAGGCAATGTCTCCTGATGTAATACAAGATAGCCTTTAGCTTCGTACAAGTTCTATAAGCATTTCTTCTTAAGTTCATGTTTGGCTCTCAATGAATAGTTCAACTCTATTTACATACAAAGATTGGGGTCACTTCTTAGCCACTCGTATAAATTAATCTTTTTTCTCTTACATTTGTTAGAATTCTAATAACTAGCTATGGTCACCTTGATGAGTGCGGGGACAAAATAGGAAGAAAATAAAGAGAGGTGACAAATCATTTTTCTGTAGACCCTAGGGAAATATACAAGCTTGATTTGATTTGAGGCTTGAATTAATAATCATAGAAACTATGCCTTTGAGGTATGAAGTCTTCATATTCAGGTCTTGGGCTTGTGTAGGAATAGCCCTTCCTGAACCTGTTGTTTCTGCATCTTACTTCCACATCCACAGAGAAGACAGCACAAACAGGTCTATGATCAGAAAATCTTGATTCTCCACGAATGTATGATAATTGTTCAATGCCGTTGCCACGCCACAATATCCTATCACACCTGACAATTATAAAATTGAAGAAAGTGTTGTCAACAATTTTGATTTATCTGTATTGAAAACTGAGAAGCCAGCTAGCTAGCACTACTCATTTAATTGACTGACTTATATAATAAGAGTCAAGTGACGTGCATACCATGCGGGTGTTCGGCGTTTTTTCTTTGACTTGACGGTCTCACCAGCATAAGAGTCTGAATTATGTGAATACTTGTAAGTGGGAGCAAAAACAACCCTCCCCTCTTTGAAACCGTTAAAAACCCTTCCTGCGTCTCTTTCCATGTTTAACTGTACAAAATGAAATACAAGTCCATAAATTTACCTATGTGACAATGACAAGTACACAGTACTAAAAACTGCATATACCAACAAATGAAAAGTAAAACTAGTTGGTAAGCTTGTCTTTGTAAAAATTAAATTATTGGTATAAACATTTAAGAATTGTACTAATAATATGATGTGTATTAACGTACCAATGACATATATTAATTTCCTATACCAACAAAAGATGTCATTGGTAGTATGACATTATAATGTTAGGATAACCTTACAATGTTTATATTAACCGTTTATTTTTATTAGATAAAGTCTAAACTAAGCAGAATAAGTCTAAAGATTAACATTTTTTCCTTAGTATATGAATGTGTGAACTGGAATCGAACTATTGTATTGATAGTATATGAGGGGAGGGACACACTTGATCTTTCGCTAACAAAGTGTCCCAGTCGTTATCCTCCAACAGAACCCTTGTTTCTTCATAACTTAAAGCCATCCGATAATTCAAATCTCCAAGCCATATTATTCGACTACAAAATAGGCTAGAAGTTATTAGAATTCATAATGCCAAGTGCAAATTATGTGTTGTATAAAAGAAGATTCTATTAACTCATAAGTCAAACGTATGAGATAATAACTCACTCATGGTCAACTATCTTTTCTGGCGCTCGACGACAAGGGTTCTTGCAAATCCTAGGGAATTGTGTGCTTTTAAGGATTTCAGCCACATCAGAGTTTCTTTTCAGCTCATCTCCTTCTTTCTCCCCGGAAGCCAAGTGACTACAGACGAAACAAAAACTTGTTTGATGCAATGACATGCTCATTGATATACACCCCTGCAATCAATTATTGATTTCATATGCAGTGATAGCCTTCTTAGTTAGTGACCAAAATAACAAATCAGTTTCATAGTTAGTAACACGCTCGTGGCTATGGATAAGTTGAGTGACATGTTTTACATACTATGATAGCTAGCAACACACTTCTTCTAATTCAGTTTCATATGTTTAAATTTATTGAAAACTACAAAATCAAGAGTAATGCTCGTTAAATAAGAAATAAAACCTATAATGTTATGATTTTCAATTAATTTCAGCCAATAATTAAAAGTATATTTAAAAATATGATAGAGTGTCCTGCTAGCTTTCACATTTCTCTTTATATATTTACTGGATATGTAGTATACTTGTTGTGCTTACCTTGTTACCTAAGCAACCCATGATTCCTCTCCCAACAGAATCTGCTCTAAGATGTCCAATGTGTGGCACTAACTCCTTCTTAGTCCAAATGGTGAGAAAAATCCCAACCATCTGCTTAGTTGATATAAGGGAGTATCTGCTTTGGCTAGGAGAAGAGGGTATTTCTGCAATTGAAAGCAACTCTTCGACAGTGTCATCACCACGAAGCTCAGAATCTAACTTACTCATAGGGTCACTAAACTTTCTCATCCTCCGTCTCTCCCTCGATGGAGATTCCACAGGACAATTGCAAGCCTTAAGGAGGCTACTACCCTCTGCCCTGAAGCTTTTACTGATAACTTTAAGAGAAGGCTTCTGAAAGAAATTCAAACTTGCTGGGGACTTTAACTCCCTCGAACTACTATGGGTTTTGGAGCCAGTTCCCGAGTCAGAAGAATCACTATATTCATTTCTTGGTCCGTTTAGTGCTTGACTTATCAATGCCAGCCACTTTGCAGCAGGTTCATTGTCTTCAATTACTAAAACATTCCCAGCACTCAGAGGAACTATTTCCTGAAAACTGAACATACAAAGTACTTCAGGTGGCATGAATTTGTAATAATATGAAATGAAAACAATGGGAAGAAACGAAAAGCATTCAAACAAACATAACATTATGATTTCTGAATTTTCAAGTACAACTTTCTCTCTTTCTTTTGTTTTATCTCCTTTTAATGTTAGTTGGATAACATCTTTGTATCACTTCTTGGTCTGGTCTGGTCTGGTCTGGATTTATTTCTTAATAGCTTCTTGATCATAAATTCATAACTAAAAAATTCTGATTATATCTTAACTGTACCTTTAATCTCGAAATTACTAACCATATCAATAGTGATTTGTTTCTATGTTTTGTTGTAGTCATTGACTTTCCTAATGTCCTAATTTCAGTAACTAGAAAAACTAATGATTACAACAAATCATGGAAACCAATAAATACTGAAATGATTAGCAGTCCCAAAAATAAAGGTACAATTAGAATTTTCTTCATTAATAATCATATATTTAAACTCCAAAGCTTAGTTAATTAATATGTCCCCTATTGCATGGATGTTCGTACCCCAAAACATATATATCTGCGGAGCCCTCCACTAGCAAGAAATCTTGGAGGTTGAGATCATAATTTGGTGACTTTCCTCCCACATTCCATGTTGCAACGAAGATCCTGCAATCCACGTTACCAAATGGCATTGCATGAAAAAGAAGAATGCATGTGAGTCTGACTATACTGTACAACAACAAAAAAATGTGCATGAAGCCTTGAATTGAAAATGAAATTCCACATACCTGAAACTCTGAAGTTCAGTTTCCGGAGTCATCATAGGCCGTTCAAAATTGGACAAATTTAGGCCTTCGATCCCAGGACTAGTCTCCCTTTCTGTGAGCAGATAAGAAATTAAAATCATGGTTAATTTATTATTGTGTCACGTCCTGACAAAAACTATAATTGTAATGGGGGTACAATATGTCAGATGAGACAAAGGGAGTTTGAGTTTAAGGTCCACATCAAACTACAAAATTTGATTTTCTTCGTTACGCTCTTCCCCTGATTAGAAAACATCTTACCTATGACTAAAATTTCATTGTTGTTAGGTAAGCTACCAAAATAATACAGGATGACATGAAGAAGATTTCGTCTTGTTTGATAGGTACGTGGAACTGTACAAGTTGATCCAACATCTAAACTAAAGCCGCAATTTTTTTTTATATGTATTGGTATTAATAATATTATATTATAGAAAATTTGTAATTAAAGCAATTAATTAATTGTGTTGATTCAACTTCAGAGAATGTGAAAATTGTGTTTGTGCCACAACTTAATATATGCATCTGTGTACCTGAGAAACTTTTTCTCATGATGGGGGCCGCTTCCAAAAATGCTTTTCTTCTCGTCTCAATTTTATTCTCCAAATCTTTCCACACAAAACATTTGTAAAAGAAAATTAAAGGGAAACCCTCACAACATGGAAATTTAGATTCTCTATGTAGAGAAAAAAAAAATGTCATGAATTGAATACCAAGAGTAACTCCGTCTCCTTCTTCTGCACTTGATGATTTGAGTGTCTCTTCGTCTGAACCTCTCCCATTTCGCTTTGATCCGAAAATCTTTGGAAGGATAGACTTCATCACAAAAAAAAACGAGTAAAGGAAAATGTATCATCCCCATTACACTTAAACACAAGAAAAATGTAATGCACGGAAGAAATTAAGAATCAATAATAACAATAAAAAATAAATACCTTCTTTTTCTTATCATTCTTGGCACTTGTATCTGGCGAGGTTGATGTAATGGTACTTGTGTTGATGGGGCAAAGGTTAGTGTCGTTAGCTTTGGTCATTTCAGAGTTAGCATTTGCTTTGGAACGTGCACCCGTAAACGAAGACATTGAGAAAACAATAAAGTGAGCACACTTTGTGTTTTTTTTCCCGTAACAACGTTTGTTTTTGTCTCCATCTATTGAGTTTTTTGTTTGATAATTGGGTGCGATTAATCAATCAGGTTTTTCTATGATGTCCTTTTTTTCTCGGTTTTGAAAGAATGAGATTTTGGCGGCAGGGGTTTCGGGGCACTTAAGGTTGAGGGCGATAGGGAGCCAAAAAGAGGCATGAAACCGTTGAGTAAACAGTTCACAAAATGAGCCAAAATTGCACATGTTGGATATAGTAGCAGCACGGGGTATTGTTGACATCTGTTGGGCAGTTTTTTTGGTAACACTGAAGCGAAACAGAAAATAATTACGAAAAAAAAAAAGATGAGGACTTTTTTTTAAAGGATCGATGCATTAGAGTCGAGCATTTTACTGTTCTGTCCACCTTTAGGTTAAACTTTTCAATTTCTAGTGTTTCACCAAATACAATGTAATGGTGAATGATATTCTTTATCATATAGTAAATAATATGTTTCTAAAGAATTATTTTTTATAATAATGAAAATAATCATCTTAAAATTTGTTCAATAATAATGTTGATATTAAACATAGAGCATATATAATAGTTTGGTATAATTTGGATAAACTATATTCCTTCTCTTTAGAAATGTTCGTTGCTTTTTCTTTTAATTTTAAAATTACATTATTATTTCTCGAGAGATGAAATGTGCTACAATTTAGTACATATTAATATAAATAAATCTTCAATGGAGTACAACTATATATGAACGTTAATTCAGAAAAAAAAAAACTTTTCTCAGCTACTTTTTGGTGTTACTCAATTAAAATTAGAAATATTATTTACTTATTTTAAGATTTTAGTAGACAAAGCGTTTTCAATTATGCGATTAGTTATAATGTAAAAAAAAACGTAGGCATGAAAAAAGGGTGTTACAATACTTTACACATACTCACATCACTGCCATTATGACTAGATGAATGTTTAAACTAACAGAAAAAAAATTATTAAAGAACCAAAAACAAATTTCATAGTCATGGAGACTACAAACATTTAAAACTAAAAATAGTTAAACAAAAACTACTCAAATAAGTTCTCTATCGCCAATTATCGACTTTTGACTGGCTTTAACTTCAAAAATAAAATCTTACTCATCGCCGGTTTCTAATTAGAACGGTTTTTTCATCATTGCTGTTTTCTTTTTCAAATACTTTCTCCTTCCAAACTATAATTTGGCCAAGTAATGCTAAAAGGCAACAAATGGACAATCATTTTGACAAAAATAGATGATAGCTAGCCAGTGTGGATAACGGATCGTCACTATGAACTTATTCTTAGAATAAAAATAACAATTTTTTTCATAGCAGCAACAAAAAAAAAGAGGGAGAAAACAATTGCTTTGGAGAGTGAAATAAATAAAAAAATTAAAAGACTAACATTGAACTGAAGTCTCCACAACGAGCCTATGGAGCAACGGAGAGAGAAAATGCCTCAGAGTGAAGGGACGGAATTGGGAATCCAAATATGGCGTGGTTTTTTTTTTTTTTTTTTAAGAAGGGAGCATTGTTGTGAGAGTGAAAAAATAAATAGATTTTTTATTGGAACTAAAATGAAGAGATTGAATTTTTGTTTTCTTCAAAAACAAAAGCAAACATCAGTATTTTGAATAGAAAGGCAATCAAATGACAGCTCTATTTTTTACCGTTTCCTATTGCTTGTAGCTGGAATAATATCGTTTTCTACTATGTATAATTCATCAGAAGTTGAATTTTAACGCTGCACTCGTTGAACAACAAAATGCTATAAATTGTGCTTCATTTGTTCATAACTTACGCAATCTGTTTGCTAGTCAATTGCTTTGCTGGTCAGAGCTACACAACAAAATGGATGAAGTCAATATAATGATTTCTTGAATTATTGTATGCAAAATATCAATCTTGTGCCGGTCAAAATTTTCAAAATCAGTTAGGATACGGATCGCTTACTGAAAGTGTAGATGATTATGTTCAAATTAATGAAACTATTGGAATAGAATGCTTAGAGAGATTTGTAAGTAGTGTGAACAAAATATATTTGGAATTGAGTACTTAAAAAGACCTAATAACAATAACGTTCAAAACCTACTACAGATAAGGAAGACGCATGATTTTTTAAGTATGTTGAATTGAGTTGATTGCATGAAATGAGAATGAAAAAATTATCTTGTAGTTTGAAAAGTTCAATATACTCAAGGTGATCATGGAAAACCCACGATTATGCTGGAAGTCATTGCTACACAAGACATGTATATTTTGGTGTTGTTGGTGCAAATTATGACATTAACATCTTAAATCGATATGATTTGTTTGATGACGTAGCTTCAATGGTGCAATACATAGTGAATGGAAATCAATATAATATGGGGTATCATCTAGTAAATGAAATATATATCATGAGTGAACTACATTTGTGAAGACGATTCCAATATTGCTAGGAGAGAAGAGACTGTTATTCACCCAACAACAAGAATTCGCTAGGAATGATGTTGAGGTGAGCTTTTAGAGTATTCCAATCTCAATTTGCAATTATACATAGTCCAACACGTGATTGGCAAGTGAATATAATGAAGATATAATGCATACACGCATCATATTGCATAATATAATTGTTGAATATGAATGACATATATGATGATAATTTTAAACATTCTTATGATCATTTAGACAATGACATGTCAATCATTCCACTAATTAATGTCATCATTATGATCTAGAAAAATATCTAAAGGAGAACACACATAAGTCAAAAGAAAATTTATCTACAATTTCAAGCAAATTTGGTTAAACACATTTTGACATGTTACATGAAGAAAATGCTAATTAAAATTTATTTTAAATATTATTGTTATGTATTTTTTCTTTTCTAATTTATTATTATGTATTTTTGTTAATTTTTAATTTATTATGAACCCAACATTAATGTAATGTATTTTTATTTTCATATATTTTTATTTTCTGAGAAACTAATTATTCTTCAAGAATACATATTTTCCGGTATATTTATTAATTAAATGCAAAAAACAAATGAATTATCATTTTAAAGCAAAAATATATAAATATAAAATTAGAAACATGTGATATAACATGTTGGACCCAACTGAAGTTCTCAATGAGATCATTATTTAAGTAAAAAGTTAGTAAAATTCTTAAAAACTAATGTGACACATGGAAACTACAAAAGGTGACTTAGATCTTTGAAGCAAATTTGTCATTGAAAATGCTCCAAGGGTCCGCAAAATACTTCAATTCATTGTTTTCATTCATTTACCGTAAATTCAATTCCCTATATAAGTTCCAAAAATGGCAGCTATAGCTATAAGTTCACTTCCATTCAGGCACAAACAAGTTCTAGACTAACATTGCCATTTACTAATCCTGTTTTTCATTCTCTCTAACCAAAATTGTTTTGGGACTACTCGGGTAGCTACAGTACATAAAATTTTCAGGGCTTTTACGTCTCGCTCTCGCCATCCAGTTTGCAGATTTAAAACTATCATGGATTGGTCAATTCCTTCCAATAATTTTCAAATTGACGTTTAGCATATGAGTATCCTGAGAGTCATCCACCAAGAATGAATATCGAGAATTATGCCTGCAGATAAAAATTTATCAATCAAGCTTATAGAAGGATTCCATATATTGACTAATGCAAATATAAAATATATAAATCATAGCGAAGTATTGTAGCATACCATTTTGATCCTTGAAATGCAAGATCAATAACAATTAGACGTTTCATCCAACTGTTGTCTGTAAATAGCTAAATTCTGTAGACACAAATGGCAGCATGCAACATGGATATTATGAGATAGGTTCAACAAAATAAAGACACAATCTGAATCCTATCAAATAAGAAGACAACAAATCCAGAAAAAGATAATACTATCTTCCTTATATCCTCTGAACTAAAAAGCAAAGTATAATTATAAGCTGTTACTTGGACAAGAACCCAAACCAAAAAAAACTCACTGAACCCCAAAGGAAATGGATTATATGGCTTTCTATTAGGCTATAGGAAATAATCTAAATTTAACACAAACAGAACTTACAGCAGCAAATTTAAGAGGAACTGTAGTACATTGCATTCCTACAATTGGCACTAACTAATTTAGGTTGAGCTAGTTAGGATTACTATGAACAACAAAACTCTTCGTTAGTTTTTAAATCAGCAGCATTCCTAGGGACTCAAACTCGAGACCCTAGTTGAGCTAGAACAACCACCCACAAGCTAATCTAGTTGCTCCGTGGTGATGGAAAATATTATTGTTTTCCATGTGTGAACATCAAATCATTTAATTAAAATTTTGCATTCTTAAGATGCAAAGTTTCAAGCTTCCTTTTGAAAACCACCATAAGGAATGGATTGAAGGGGGAGCATCAGATCTTTTTGTTTTCAATTTTATATGTGGAGTGTGGATATTTATATAGTAGAAAGAAATATGTAGTCATGTAACCCATTAATACAATTATGCATATTAAATTTGTTACTTTTAGCCCTCCATACATGTTGTCTAGAGCCATCACTATTTGTTGTGACATTGATTTTTTACTTGAATTGAAAAATACTTATTTTAATTATATATATATATATCACTTCACTTCGTACCCCATTGCCCAGAGGCTCTTCGCTATGCGAAGGTATGGGGGAGGGATGTTGTACGCAGCCTTACCCTTGCATATGCAAAGAGGCTGTTTCCGGATTCGAACCCATGACCAACAAGTCACCAAAGCACACACATATATATATATATATATGGGGAGATGAATCCCAGTTCTCAAACAAAAAACAACAATAAAATGGAGTTAATCAAGACTTACAAGTCTTGGTAAGATTTCCATATGTGTATAACACTCAGAGCAAGCACATAAGTAGTGAAGGGAGATGAGACCTGGTGGAGGATTGAACCTCTGATCTCATCATATAACATCCAAATCTTAAAGGTTGGCCAATGACAAGTAAGCTATAAGTTCATTGGCAGATGTTTTGCTTTAGCACATAACTTGGTTCCTATAACTAAAATAAAAAAGTAGAATAAGAATAAAACTACAAAATTTGAGCCATTTTGCAGATCATAAATACAGGTGATGATTAGCCAATGCGAAAAAGAAAAAAAAGACCAAAAACTGCAAAAAAAGAAACTAAGCCACGTGACCCAATCACAAGCATAGAGGCAGGTAGTCATTTCATGTTTCCTAAATATCCCCAACCTTCACATAGCATTGCTCCTTCATTAATTTGAGAAGCATTCAGTTTTTATTTCAGCTCACCAATAACACCCATAAATACCATGTAAAGGGATTATACCTGAGTGTATGCATAAACACCAGCTTCTGTAGGCCCCACAGGACTTCCTCTACTGTTAAACTTTTCGTCTTTATATATGTAAAGCAATGGTATCCCAGTTGATAACTCTAAACTAGTGACCTGTTTGTCGACAGAGAAGTAAAGTTCAATCCCAGTCTTGCGTTATTTACTACCAAAAGAAAAAATTACACAAATGAGATGGTTGCACTCGTAAGAACTGCAGGATGCTACCTCTTGAGAAGTTAATCTGTCAAGATACATTATAATAGACCTCAATGAGTTTCCATGAGCAGCAACCATCACGTGCTTTCCTGATTTTAGTTGAGGTTCAATCTAAAACACATGCTTTTAAGTATCAACTCCCATAGAATTCCAACTAAAACACATGCTTTTAAGTATCAACTCCCATAGAATTCCAAATGTTTCAATCCCCAGCAAGATAACAATGTCATACAAAATCCAATATAAAACTGACGTTAAGGAATAAGAAAATTAACACACTTACAAAATCCTTAAAATATGCAACAGCTCTCTGTGAACACATTTCCAGGCTCTCGCCCTTGGGAGGAGGAATGTCAAAACTCCGACGCCATTCATGCACCTTCTCCTTCCCGTATCTTTCTGCAGTCTCCTGCTTATTAAGACCCTGTAACTCCCCATACCTGAAGAAATAGAATAAACAAGGATAATTGTATCCTTCTAAAATTCATAGAACATATCCTATGAACAAGAAACAGAGAGATTAATAGCTACATACATTCGTTCATTCAACTGCCAAGCTGTAATAACTGGAATAGATTGCTTGGTGGTTTTTTCACTGTAAACTTGAGTCCAAGCTGTTGCCCGTTCACTCTCATTATGGATGATAATAGGAACCTATAGAGTAAAGATTTTGTTAAAAACTCCAGGTTCTAAAAACATTTGACAGGTATGCAAAACACCAATATTTATTGGCTTTTTTAATGGAGAGCAGCATACATTCTAAATAGTTCTGGAAAATAAGTATTTTTAAAGATTAGAGACCTCTAATCTGTAGTACAGATAATGGTTTCCCTACAAGTAGGCCACAAGCAATGGTTGTTTAAAAAATTATTGAATATATTGATTAAACCTATACCAACTATTTAGGTCAAAGAAAACAAGTTTGTCCCCCCCGCCCCCCAAATTACTTCAAATAGAGGAAAAATGAACAAAATACAAATAGAAGCACCAAATGACTAAAGCCACCAGTACATGCAGAAAACTTTTTTCAATCAAGTAACTAGCAAACTGAATTATAAGTGGCATGACTACCTTCTCCTGGTGGTGCTGAGTCATTGCAAGCATAGCCGTCATCTGTGCTCGAATCAGTGCGGACGTAAAGATCATATCAACCGGTATATAGCTAATCCTCTTACCAGCTTCAATAGCTTCCTCTACACCTCTCTTGGTCAAAGGCACATCGCAACATCCCGTGAACAAGTTCTTCTCATTCCACAAAGACTCCCCATGACGAATCAATATCAAAGTACTCTCAGTCTCGGCTAAAAAACAAAACACTCAAGTTTATTCAGTGATCAAAACACATAGTTTACAATTTTGTATAACAAGAATCACATATTATTATTAGCTGTAGCTAAAGCAAAGTTAGTTAAATTAGTTAGTCTAGAAAAAGAAATGCTTACTAGATGAGTCGTGAGAAATGGAGAGTGATGAAGGGTGAGAAACGGAAGCATGCAATATTTTATGGTGGCGAGAGTTGCACGCGAATCGCATTGAGAAGAACCTTGCGAGATTTCTAGAAGAAGATCTCGGCGCGCCCCAACCGTGAAGTCCCGTAGGTTGGTATTTGAAAGTAGCAGACATGGTCCTGCAGGAAGAAAGATGATCGAATTCAAAGCATTATTTATTTGGAGCATGTCACTACTAATAACAAGAAAAGCAATGCACGAGAGAAAGATACTGACAATGGAGAGAAGACAAGAAACTGCTAGTGAATGAGATGTGAGATTCCAGATTGGCCCCAAAACAGAATAAATTAGCCAGGGTTCGTGGGAGTCAGTACGACACCGTTTTGTGCTCGGATTCTTTATTTTATTGAGGGTGAAAAATATTGTTCCCTTTTGTCTCACTATAATCAAATTTATTTTAAAATAATTTTCATTTTACTTTTTAATATAGCATTAATTTTTTTTACTTATATATTAATGATTAACTACAAAATTTAGAAATAAATTAATCAATGATGATGTAAGATTTATTTTCTAAAATTATTATTCTATTTTATTTATTTATTATTTTTTGTATATATAAAATAACCTATGAAAATTATTTTGGGACAGATGAGTATATTATTCATATTTCATTATTTAATTAAATAGATGAAAAATAATTTATTTTTATTATTTTCTTAATCAAAATAATTTAAAATACATTATTAAATTTTTGGCTGAAATAAATTTTTGTTTTTTTGTTATTTGTCTTTTAAAATATTTATTTATTTATGAAATATTGATAAATATTATTCATATTTGATTTATTTAAAATATAAAACTTATTTCATTAGATCCATTTACATAAAAATTATGAAACTAAGCCAATGTTTAAACTAAAAAAAAACTGCAAACATGATGAAATTGCATTAAAAAAAATATTCTTTCAAGCAACAAACAAAATGTGATATTAGATTTTTCAATTCCTCATTAGATTCACTTTTATTTGTAAATAAATTTTGATAAATACAAAAAAAAAATTATATATATATATATATATATATATATATATATATATATATATATATATATATATATATAATTTAACCACCAAACACACATACACCCATAAATACATGACCATTTAACCACCAAACAAAAGACTACATGCATGCGGGGGAGGAAAACATATCTTTTTTGCTTGTTTGGTGTATTCATGGGTCATGTATTTGTGTTTTTTTTTTTTTACATTTTTTGTAGCATTTTAATCTTTTGCCATTTGATTTAATTTAGTTTTTACGGTTTGAAAATTGTAATAGTAAGTATTAAAAAAATGACCCAACAAGAAAACACTATGTATGCAAGTAAAAGCCACCCATGCTAAGGTGGATTCCAAAGGAAATTTTAAAATGAAAGCACTAAGCTGCAAGCAATATAAAACATCTGAAAAAACTTCCTCGCTGCAATCAGCTTCCTAAGTAATGAAATAATCTTCTTAATAATTACAAGACAATTCTAATGATAAGATACAAATCACAATTAATTTAAATAATAAATAAACTAGGATATTCTCAACATTTGTGTAGAATTTTTTTGAGGAAAATGAAAATAAACTAGTGCAAAGGAGTTTAAAGAATTTTATGACATATAGAGATGACTAAGTTGCTCTGTCACAAGGAGAGCGGATTCACAATACAAAAGATAAAGTTCAACTTTCACGAGAGAAGAGAGTCTGGAAACTATAAATAGAAACAAAGAAAAACACATTGATATGACTCATAGATGTAGAAACCAAAGACTATATCAACGGAGACTCAGAGAGACTGCAAAGTTGAAATGGCACAAACACAGCCGAAGAGTCGCACCGTTATATGGATGGGAGACTCTAAGCGTTTCACTTTCACGAGAGAGATTTCAATTCATGATTTTAGGTTAAGCGTTTCCTTTCTATGGAAGAGGAGAGAGTGAGAGAGACTCTAAGGTTGAGCCTATTAGATTTACTCAACATACCTAATGTAAGTGTTGTTGTTTCATTTACAAGTTAGATGTCATATATGATTATGAACTCTATAAAATATAAATATTTTACATAATATGATTTGGTTTGACTTTGGCTTGTCAAATCGTGAATCAAATGGAAATGTGTGATATGGAAAAAAAGAAAAATCAAATCAATAACCTTTAATTTTTTTTTAATTTTGTGATAATTTTTAATTTTATGCTGGATTTGATATGATTATAAATAATTACATTTTTCTAGAACAGTGTAGGAAATAATTCTTGAAATGAAATGAAAAGGAATTCATGGAAAAGAAAAGTGTGTACGCGTGGCAGGAGAATGGAGTGGCCAAGTATGCGTTGCTTTTGTCGCCGAGAGTATGTGGGCCCAACCGTGAAAGGAAGAGTCTTGAAGGTTAATTAGACGAAGACAAAACACTGAGTGGACTCAGTAACATATATTTTGGACTACTCTAGTCCACGCTCCAGTGGAGTTGGCGTGTGGACACGCTCGCAAATTGTTGGTGGGTCACGGCCTGACAAGAGTCCTAGGGACACGTGGTTCAAAGTTAATATGGGCGTGAGTGGGACTGCATGAAAGGAACTTGTAGGGTGACACTTTTGGAAAAATGGCTGGTAGGACCTCCACTTTCTCACACTTTCTCAACTGTTCCTTGTTTTCTTTCATGCCTCTCTTTCGGGGAAATAGCCGTTTCCTTCCCCCTTTCCATGTAGGACCACGCCCAAACCAATATAAAGAGCTATTTTTTTATCAAATGAGTACAATTTAAATTAATATTTTGGAAGAGTTAAGTTGTTGGATAATCAACCAATCCACATTGAAACTCCTATATTGTTTTATGATTTTTTTTATTGAAATTGTAAGAAAAAATATAAATTTAATTTTTTATTTTTTTAAACACAACTTTAAAGTCGTGATGAATTTTTTTTCCATTGAAGTCATAAATTATTTTATGACTATTTTTTTTTTGCATGTAAGGTATTTTATTAAAAATCACAAATAATTTTTTATTTTAATTATTTAATGAATTAATGTATGTTTTTTAGTTTTATTTAATATTTTCTATATTTTTTGATATTGTTTTATTTAATATTTTTTTTACTAATGTTAAGAATTATTATTTCTTTTGTAGATTAAAAAATAATATAAAAAAGTTAAATTTAAATAAAAATATTAAAATATTTTGACTTATAATTTATCAAATAATATTATTTTAATTAATTTTTATAATTATCCCTAAGTAAATTAATAATTTCACAGAGTAGTATTAATTAACGTTATTTTATAAACTATTTGATATTAACAACAAGACATAATTTAGTAATAGATCTAG